>NC_068455.1:66641543-66724043 GCF_023373465.1 Oncorhynchus keta | reverse complement strand
TTGTTTACATAAGACAACACATTGCCAATGTTATGTTGAAATAAGCCCTGGCCCTAAGCCATTTATGGAGTGGCCACTTGTTGATGTGTTAGTGTCAATCACTCAAGTCTGCCACGTTTTGGGGCAAAATTAGAATTGATATAATCTGAGCACAGTTATATCCCAACTGCAACTTGTCAATATTCCAAAACCCATTCGGAAACATCTTGTGTCCCCACACAAACTGTTTTGTAACAAGACTCCCTATGAAACACTGCCAGAATGACACACACTATGTTAATAGTGAGAAAGTTGTCAAATAACTGAACCAAAGCACACACGTCGCCACTCCCCAGTGACTTGATAAGCTGATTGTGGTTTGGCTGTTCAATATGCCTGCTAGCTAATATGTGCTAGCTTAATTGATAAACACATAGTGGGGAATTTAGCTAGCTAGCTAGCAAGTCATTTTAATTTTGGGCACTGATAAACAGCATGTAGCTTGTGCTTTGTTTCCGATAGTTTGACAGCTTGAAGATGATGAAGTTGTAGACATGTTATTGTTTTCAGAAATCCGTCCTAAAAGCACGTAATCACACTTTCCTGACTCCATAGAATGACTATATGTAGTGCACTGACTAGTTTTTCATGCATTTTTTTTTACTTGAGAAGTACTGTAACAAACACCATAGATAAAATTCTGTGACTAAGACCTCGGCAGAAAAGTCCAAATGAATTACAGATTTCTTGATTTGTCTTTAAATCGGACTATTGCAAGAAAGTGGCTATGGTGAGGCTGCAATAACTCAGGAGGGACCAACAACGTACCCTGCAAGGATACGATATGGTAACATAACACACCCACATCAAACCACACCCACAAGACAACTCTCCTTTGGCTTCAGCCATAGCCGCTAGCGTTTCTTAATGAGCAATCTTCAAAAATGAGACCAAATCAGGAAGTGCAGTTGCCCTTTAAGACCTTGAGGGAACGGCCCCCAAAACAAGTTTAAAGACATATATGCACACACACGAGGACACACACACACTGACTGAGTCCCTCCCATCTTGCAAATGTAGACACCAGTGTTGTGTTCGAAACCACCTAAAGCGAGACTGACTCAAAACCAAGACCGGAGCAAATCTAGTCCGAGTCAAGACAAGAGGGTGGGCGAAACCGAGTCAAGACGGAGACCAGAAAAATGCGAGTCCATTTCTAGACCATGATTGTAATTTTATCTTATCAATACCATAAGAGTTCAAACTGTCCAGTATTTCGGTGTTCATATTTCAGAACAACATATGAATTCATTAGACATTCAGAATAGTGCAAAAAATGTGTGCTGAGGTAAAATAGAGCCACTACAAATGATTACTAATTTGGGGTAAGGATTTATAAAACAATTATTACCATAATATAACAACTATTATAATTATACTATTATTTTCAATGATGTTCTGATTTAATATTTTTAGGTATTCAAATCAAACCAAATCAAATGTTATTTGTCACATACACATGGTTAGCAGATGTCAATGCGAGTGTAGCGAAATGCTTGTGCTTCTAGTTCCGACAATGCAGTAATAACCAACGAGTAATCTAACCTAACAATTCCGAAACTACTACCTTATACACACAAGTGTAAAGGGATAAAGAATATGTACATAAAGATATATGAATGAGTGATGGTACAGAACGGCATAGGCAAGATACAGTAGATGGTATCGAGTACAGTATATACATATGAGATGAGGAATGTAGGGTATGTAAACAAAGTGGCATAGTTTAAAGTGGCTAGTGATACATGTATTACGTAAGGATGCAGTAGATGATATAGAGTACAGTATATACGTATGCATATGAGATGAATAATGTAGGGTATGTAAACATTATATTAAGTAGCATTGTTTAAAGTGGCTAGTGATATATTTTACATCATTTTCCATCAATTCCCATTATTAAAGTGGCTGGAGTTGAGTCAGCGTCAGTGTGTTGGCAGCAGCCACTCAATGTTAGTGGTGGCTGTTTAACAGTCTGATGGCCTTGAGATAGAAGCTGTTTTTCAGTCTCTCGGTCCCAGCTTTGATGCACCTGTACTGACCTCGCCTTCTGGATGATAGCGGGGTGAACAGGCAGTGGCTCGGGTGGTTGTTGTCCTTGATGATCTTTATGGCCTTCCTGTAACATCGGGTGGTGTAGGTGTCCTGGGGGGCAGGTAGTTTGCCCCCGGTGATGCGTTGTGCAGACCTCACTACCCTCTGGAGAGCCTTACGGTTGTGGGCGGAGCAGTTGCCGTACCAGGCGGTGATACAGCCCGCCAGGATGCTCTCGATTGTGCATCTGTAGAAGTTTGTGAGTGCTTTTGGTGACAAGCCGAATTTCTTCAGCCTCCTGAGGTTGAAGAGACGCTGCTGCGCCTTCTTCACGATGCTGTCTGTGTGAGTGGACCAATTCAGTTTGTCTGTGATGTGTATGCCGAGGAACTTAAAACTTACTACCCTCTCCACTACTGTTCCATCGATGTGGATAGGGGGGTGTTCCCTCTGCTGTTTCCTGAAGTCCACAATCATCTCCTTAGTTTTGTTGACATTGAGTGTGAGGTTATTTTCCTGACACCACACTCCGAGGGCCCTCACCTCCTCCCTGTAGGCCGTCTCGTCGTTGTTGGTAATCAAGCCTACCACTGTTGTGTCGTCCGCAAACTTGATGATTGAGTTGGAGGCGTGCGTGGCCACGAAGTCGTGGGTGAACAGGGAGTACAGGAGAGGGCTCAGAACGCACCCTTGTGGGGCCCCAGTTTTGAGGATCAGCGGGGTGGAGATGTTGTTGCCTACCCTCACCACCTGGGGGTGGCCCGTCAGGAAGTCATGATGACTCCTTGCTTTCCCCAGTCCACCTGGCCGTGCTGCTGCTCCAGTTTCAACTGTTCTGCCTGCGGCTATGGAATCCCGACCTTTTGATTTGATTTGATTTGCCTTAGTTAGCATTTACTAATAAATATCAGAAACCTACCCCAACCAGCTACCGATGTCAGTCTTCTGTGAGCTGCTCCATGCCATTATCAATTGAGAGCTGTACAATCTTGCTGACTGCAGATGATATTCAACTGAAACTACTTTAGGCTATGTGTACAGCACACATGTGAATACCTGGTTTGCATACCCATTGTTGCCTTAGTTAGCGTTTACTGTCTTGTTGCCTTTAAACCCTAAACCTCAACAACATCTCTTAATGAATAATGTGGAAATTGAGCAAGTTGATGTCATGGTCAAAACATATTGATACAACAGTAGCTAAGATGGGGAGAAGTCTGTCCATAATACAGCGCTGCTCTTCCTTCTTAACAACACTACCAACAAGGCAGGTCCTACAGGTCCTAGTTTTGTTATACTGTTCAGTAGTGTGGTCAGGTGCCTCAAAGAGGGACTTAGGAAAATTGCAGTTGGCTCAGAACAGGGCAGCATGGCTGGTCCTTAAAAGTTCACGGAGAGCTAACATTAATGACATGTATTTTAATTTCTCATGGCTCAAAGTGGAAGAAAGATTGACTTCATCACTACTTGTTTTTGTAAGAGGTGTTGACAAACTGAATGTACTGAGGTGTCTCAGCGAGCGGTCGCATCGCACACCATCGCAGGTTGTATAACTTTTTCATTACATTCCATTATAGTACAACGGTTGATTTGTCTAATCTTAGCAATTTCTTCTTAGCTAGCTACATAGCCGTCCTTGTATCAGAGATAATTGCATAATTATCGTGTTTCGTCGCCCTAACGTAGCCTTCACTGCTATTCGCCCAGCAGCTAGCATACGCTAGCAAACGCTAGCAAACGCCCACAGATTAGCATCACTGTAGTGCTGTTCACTCAACTGAACGACTTGATTAGTTTAGTGTTAGCTAGCTACATAGCTGTCTTTGTTTCCAAGATAATTGTGTAGTTTAGAGTGTGTAGTCTTGGAGTGATTATCTTAATTTACCGAGGTTCGCTAGCCAGCTATTTGTCGTCCTTAACGTAGGAGACTCTGCTAGCTAGCCAACAGCTAACAGCCAACAGCTAACAGCCAACAGCTAGCCAACGTCTACTGAATAGTATTCAACAACCCGGTCGCATTCACAGGTAGTATCACATCTTCATTTCATTTCATTACAGTACAACGGTTTGATTTGTTTGATCGTAGCTAGCTACATAGCTAGCTACATAGCCGTCCTTGTATCAAAGATAATTGTGTAGTCTAGAGCGATTTTCTAGGTTAGCTAGCCAGCTATTGTCGTTCTTTTAACGCAACGTAACGTAAACAACACTACTAGCTAGCCAGCTAGCCCCCGATTAGTAGCACTGTAGAAACTATTACACTCAACGGAACGACTTGATTAGTGTAGTGTCAACAACGCAGCTACTGCCAGCTAGCCTACTTCAGCAGTACTGTATCATTTTAATCATTTTAGTCACTAAGATTCTTGCTACGTAAGCTTAACTTTCTGAACATTCGAGACGTGTAGTCCACTTGTCATTCCAATCTCCTTGCATTAGCGTAGCCTCTTCTGTAGCCTGTCAACTATGTGTCTGTCTATCCCTGTTCTCTCCTCTCTGCACAGACCATACAAACGCTCCACACCGCGTGGCCGCGGCCACCTAATCTGGTGGTCCCAGCGCGTACGACCCACGTGGAGTTCCAGGTCTCCGGTAGCCTCTGGAACTGCCGATCTGCGGCCAACAAGGCAGAGTTCATCTCAGCCTATGCCTCCCTCCAGTCCCTCGACTTCTTGGCACTGACGGAAACATGGATCACCACAGATAACACTGCTACTCCTACTGCTCTCTCCTCGTCCGCCCACGTGTTCTCACACACCCCGAGAGCTTCTGGTCAGCGGGGTGGTGGCACCGGGATCCTCATCTCTCCCAAGTGGTCTTTCTCTCTTTCTCCCCTTACCCATCTGTCTATCGCCTCCTTTGAATTTCATGCTGTCACAGTTACCAGCCCTTTCAAGCTTAACATCCTTATCATTTATCGCCCTCCAGGTTCCCTTGGAGAGTTCATCAATGAGCTTGATGCCTTGATAAGCTCCTTTCCTGAGGACGGCTCACCTCTCACAGTTCTGGGTGACTTTAACCTCCCCACGTCTACCTTTGACTCATTCCTCTCTGCCTCCTTCTTTCCACTCCTCTCCTCTTTTGACCTCACCCTCTCACCTTCCCCCCCTACTCACAAGGCAGGCAATACGCTTGACCTCATCTTTACTAGATGCTGTTCTTCCACTAACCTCATTGCAACTCCCCTCCAAGTCTCCGACCACTACCTTGCATCCTTTTCCCTCTCGCTCTCATCCAACACTTCCCACACTGCCCCTACTCGGATGGTATCGCGCCGTCCCAACCTTCGCTCTCTCTCCCCCGCTACTCTCTCCTCTTCCATCCTATAATCACTTCCCTCTGCTCAAACCTTCTCCAACCTATCTCCTGATTCTGCCTCCTCAACCCTCCTCTCCTCCCTTTCTGCATCCTTTGACTCTCTATGTCCCCTATCCTCCAGGCCGGCTCGGTCCTCCCCTCCCGCTCCGTGGCTCGACGACTCATTGCGAGCTCACAGAACAGGGCTCCGGGCAGCCGAGCGGAAATGGAGGAAAACTCGCCTCCCTGCGGACCTGGCATCCTTTCACTCCCTCCTTTCTACATTTTCCTCCTCTGTCTCTGCTGCTAAAGCCACTTTCTACCATTCTAAATTCCAAGCATCTGCCTCTAACCCTAGGAAGCTCTTTGCCACCTCCTCCTCCCTCCTGAATCCCCCCTCCTCCCTCTCTGCAGATGACTTCGTCAACCATTTTGAAAAGAAGGTCGACGACATCCGATCCTCGTTTGCTAAGTCAAACGACACCGCTGGTTCTGCTCACACTGCCCTACCCTATGCTCTGACCTCTTTCTCCCCTCTCTCTCCAGATGAAATCTCGCGTCTTGTGACGGCCGGCCGCCCAACAACCTGCCCGCTTGACCCTATCCCCTCCTCTCTTCTCCAGACCATTTCCGGAGACCTTCTCCCTTACCTCACCTCGCTCATCAACTCATCCCTGACCGCTGGCTACGTCCCTTCCGTCTTCAAGAGAGCGAGAGTTGCACCCCTTCTGAAAAAACCTACACTCGATCCCTCCGACGTCAACAACTACAGACCAGTATCCCTTCTCTCTTTTCTCTCCAAAACTCTTGAGCGTGCCGTCATTGGCCAGCTCTACCGCTATCTCTCTCAGAATGACCTTCTTGATCCAAATCAGTCAGGTTTCAAGACTAGTCATTCAACTGAGACTGCTCTTCTCTGTATCACGGAGGCGCTCCGCACTGCTAAAGCTAACTCTCTCTCCTCTGCTCTCATCCTTCTAGACCTATCGGCTGCCTTCGATACTGTGAACCATCAGATCCTCCTCTCCACCCTCTCCGAGTTGGGCATCTCCGGCGCGGCCCACGCTTGGATTGCGTCCTACCTGACAGGTCGCTCCTACCAGGTGGCGTGGCGAGAATCTGTCTCCTCACCACGCGCTCTCACCACTGGTGTCCCCCAGGGCTCTGTTCTAGGCCCTCTCTTATTCTCGCTATACACCAAGTCACTTGGCTCTGTCATAACCTCACATGGTCTCTCCTATCATTGCTATGCAGACGACACACAATTAATCTTCTCCTTTCCCCCTTCTGATGACCAGGTGGCGAATCGCATCTCTGCATGTCTGGCAGACATATCAGTGTGGATGACGGATCACCACCTCAAGCTGAACCTCAGCAAGACGGAGCTCCTCTTCCTCCCGGGGAAGGACTGCCCGTTCCATGATCTCGCCATCACGGTTGACAACTCCATTGTGTCCTCCTCCCAGAGCGCTAAGAACCTTGGCGTGATCCTGGACAACACCCTGTCGTTCTCAACTAACATCAAGGCGGTGTCCCGTTCCTGTAGGTTCATGCTCTACAACATCCGCAGAGTACGACCCTGCCTCACACAGGAAGCGGCGCAGGTCCTAATCCAGGCACTTGTCATCTCCCGTCTTGATTACTGCAACTCGCTGTTGGCTGGGCTCCCTGCCTGTGCCATTAAACCCCTACAACTCATCCAGAACGCCGCAGCCCGTCTGGTGTTCAACCTTCCCAAGTTCTCTCACGTCACCCCGCTCCTCCTCTCTCTCCACTGGCTTCCAGTTGAAGCTCGCATCCGCTACAAGACCATGGTGCTTGCCTACGGAGCTGTGAGGGGAACGGCACCTCAGTACCTCCAGGCTCTGATCAGGCCCTACACCCAAACAAGGGCACTGCGTTCATCCACCTCTGGCCTGCTCGCCTCCCTACCACTGAGGAAGTACAGTTCCCGCTCAGCCCAGTCAAAACTGTTCACTGCTCTGGCCCCCCAATGGTGGAACAAACTCCCTCACGACGCCAGGACAGCGGAGTCAATCACCACCTTCCGGAGACACCTGAAACCCCACCTCTTCAAGGAATACCTAGGATAGGGTAAGTAATCCTTCTCACCCCCCCCCCCCCTAAAATATTTAGATGCACTATTGTAAAGTGGCTGTTCCACTGGATGTCTTAAGGTGTATGCACCAATTTGTAAGTCGCTCTGGATAAGAGCGTCTGCTAAATGACTTAAATGTAATGTAAATGTGTCTGTTTAAAATACTTGCACACAGCTCGGACACCCATGCATACCCCACAAGACTGGCCACCAGAGGACTCTTCACAGTCCCCAAGTCCAGAGCAGACTATGGGAGGCGCACAGTACTACATAGAGCCATGACTGCATGTTCCCAAAGCTCTCTCATCAGTCTGGTAAATCTTCCTGAATGCTGTTATGCCACTCTTTGCAGTTCCACTCTCTACAGTATTTCTGTCTATCTAAATATGCCTGTGCCATTAAACCCCTACAACTCATCCAGAACGCCGCAGCCCGTCTGGTGTTCAACCTTCCCAAGTTCTCTCACGTCACCCCGCTCCTCCGCTCTCTCCACTGGCTTCCAGTTGAAGCTCGCATCTGCTACAAGACCATGGTGCTTGCCTACGGAGCTGTGAGGGGAACGGCACCTCAGTACCTCCAGGCTCTGATCAGGCCCTACACCCAAACAAGGGCACTGCGTTCATCCACCTCTGGCCTGCTCGCCTCCCTACCACTGAGGAAGTACAGTTCCCGCTCAGCCCAGTCAAAACTGTTCGCTGCTCTGGCCCCCAATGGTGGAACAAACTCCCTCACGACGCCAGGACAGCGGAGTCAATCACCACCTTCCGGAGACACCTGAAACCCCACCTCTTTAAGGAATACCTAGGATAGGATAAGTAATCCTTCTCACCCCCCTTTAAGATTTAGATGCACTATTGTAAAGTGACTATTCTACTGGATGTCATAAGGTGAATGCACCAATTTGTAAGTCGCTCTGGATAAGAGCGTCTGCTAAATGACTTAAATGTAAATGTAAATGTAAATAGTGTCTGCCCAGTGACGCAAGACTACCAGACGAGCTAAATTACTTCTCTGCTCGCTTCGAGGCAAGCAACACTGAATGCATGAGAGCACCAGCTGTTCTGGACTGTGTATTCATGCTCTCTGTAGCTGATGTGAGTAAGACCTTTAAACAGGTTCATACTCACAACGCCTCAGGGCCAGATAGACTACCAGGACGCATACTCAGAGCATGTGGTGACCAGCTGGCAAGTGTCTTCACTGACATTTTCAACCTCTCCCTGACCCAGTCTGTAATACCTAATGTTTCAAGTAGATCACCATAATCCCAAGAACGCTATTGTAACCTGTCTAAATGATTATCACCACATAGCACTCACATCTGTAGCCATGAAATGCTTTGAAAGGCTGGTCATGGCTCTCATCAACACCATGGACCCACTCCAATTCACATACCGCCCCTACAGATCCACATATGATGCAATCTCTATTGCACTCCACACTGCCCTCTCCCACCTGGACAAGAAGAACACCTATGTGAGAGCGCTGTTCATTGATTACAGCTCATCGTTCAATACCATAGTGCCCTCCAAGCTCATCACTTAGCTAAGGACCCTGGGAATGAAGACCTCCCTCTGCAACTCAATCCTGGACGTCCTGACGGGCCGGCCCCATGTGGTGAGGGTAGGCAATAACACATACTCCACACTGATCCTCAACACTGGGGCCCCTCGGGGGTGCATGCTTAGTCCCCTCCCGTCTTCCCTGTTCACCCACATCTGCGTGGCCGCACACGACTCCAACACCATTATGACGTTTGCTGACGATACGATAGTGGTAGGCCTGATCACCGATGACGATGAGACAGCCTATAGGGAGGAGTACAACAACCTCTCCCTCAACATTGGCATGGGCACCTCAGATCCTCAAAAAGTTCTACAGAAGCACCCACCATTGAGAGCATGTTGACTGGCTGCATTACCGCTTGGTATGGCAACTGCTTGGCATCAGACCGCTAGGCACTACAGAGTACAACACTGTGGCCGAGCTCCCTGCCATCCGGGACTTCTATACCAGGCGGTGTGAGAGGAAGGCCCTAAAAATGCAACAACAAAAACAACGTCAAAGACTCCAGCCACCCAGGTCCTAGACTGTTCTCTCTGCTACCGCATGTCAAGCGGTACCAGTGCTACCAGTCTGGAACTAACAGGACTCTGAACAGCTTGTACCCCCAAGCCATAAGATGGCTAAATAGTTAGTTAGATAGTTAACCAAATAGCTACACAAACTATCTGCATTGGCCCTTTTTGCACTAACTTTTTGGACTCATCACATGTTGCTGCTACTGTTTATTATCTGTCCTGTTTCTAAGTCAATCTATTCCTAGTTGCATGTTACATATCTACCTCAATTACTTTGTACCCCTGCACATCGACTCAGTACTGGAACCCTGTCTATGTAGCCAAATTATTGTTACTCATTTGTGTATTTATTATTACATGTTTTACTTTTCTATTATTTTTCTATTTTCTCTCTCTCTGCATTGTTGGGAAGTGCCCATAAGTAAGCATTTCACTTTTAGTCTACACTTGTGGTTTACGAAGCACGAGACAAATGACATTTGATTTGATTTGATATCTCAACAGCGGCACACTCTGCTGCTGGAACCCTATCACCCCCTCTCCTCTGATCGTCCACTTAGCCGGCTGCGCCTCCAAAACAACTTAAAACCCAATACAAAATGACGAAACAATCACATTTTGCTCCTGCAACCGAATTATATCGGCTATAAAATGATGACTGCCTGACTGTGTTGGATGAGCTGGGCCTGGCTGGTTCAATATTAACTGGCTGGTATAAAGATAGCTGGTTTAATGTACTTTGTTTCTGATGATGGGCTGTGTCTGTGTTTGTGTGTGTGTGTGTGTGTGTGTGTGTGTGTGTGTGTGTGTGTGTGTGTGTGTGTGTGTGTGTGTGTGTGTGTGTGTGTGTGTGTGTGTGTGTGTGTGTGTGTGTGTGTGTGTGTGTGTGTGTGTGTGTGTGCGTGCGCGTTTGTGTGTGTGTGCGTGCGCGTTTGTGTGTGTGTTGGTCTAGATAATATGACAACTACAAATACCTAGGTGTCTGGTTAGAGTGTAAACTCTCCTTCCAGACTCACATTAAACAACTCCAATCCAAAATTAAATCTAGAATCGGCTTCGCAACAAAGCATCCTTCACTTATGCTGCCAAACATACCTTCGTAAAACTGACTATCCTACCGATCCTCGACTTCGGCGATGTCATTTACAAAATAGCCTCCAACACTCTACTCAACAAATTGGATGTAGTCTATCACAGTGCCATCTGTTTTGTCACCAAAGCCCCACATACTACCCACCACTGGGACCTGTATCCTCTCGTTGGCTGGCCCTCGCTTCATACTCATCGCCAAACCCACTGGCTTCAGGTCATCTACAAGTCTCTGCTAGGTAAAGCCCCGCCCTATCTCAGCTCACTGATTACCATAGCAGCACCCACCCGTAGCACGCACTCCAGCAGGTATATCTCACTGGTCACCCCCAATGCCAATTCTTCCTTTGGCCGCCTCTCCTTCCAGTTCTCTGCTGCCAATGAATGGAACGAACTGCAAAAATCTATGAAGCTGGAGACTCTTACCTCCCCCTCCCTCCCTCTAGCTTTAAGCACCAGCTGTTAGAGCAGCTCACAGATCACTGTACCTGTACATAGCTCATCTGTAAATAGTCCATCCAATCTACCTCATCCCCATACTGTATTTATTTATTTATTTTGCTCCTTTGCACCCCAGTATCTCTACTTGCACATTCATCTTCTGCACATCCTACCATTCCAGTGTTTAATCGCTATATTCTAATTAATTTGCCACCATGGCCTATTTATTACCTTACCTATCTTATCCTACCTCATTTGCACATGCTGTATATATATTTTTCTACTGTATTATTGATTGTATGTTTGTTTATTCCATGTGTAACTCTTTGTTGTTGTATGTGTCAAACTGCTTTGCTTTATCTTGGCCAGGTCACAGTTTTAAATGAGAACTTGACAGTCGTGAAGAGGGCATGACAAAACCTATTCCCCCTCAGGAGACTGAAAAGATTTAGCATGGGTTCTCAGATCCTCAAAAGGTTTTCCAGCTGGACCATCAAGAGCATCCTGACGGGTTGCATCACTGCCTTGTATGGCAACTGCTTGGCCTCCAAGGCAGATGGTAGTGCGTACGGCCCAGTACATCACCGTGGCTAAGCTTCCTGCCATCCAGGACCTCTATACCAGGCGGTGACAGAGGAAGTCCCTAAAAATTATCAAAGACTCCAGCCACCGTAGTCATAGACGGTTGTACCAGAATTGTTAAATGTGTTATAACAGCCTTGTCTCTTCTCTATGAGATGAGATGCCCAGCCAGTCAGCCATTCAGTCAGTCAGTCAGCTAGCCGGCTAGTCAGTCAAGTAAGCCAGTCATTCCAGTCAGTCAGTCAGTCCAGTCAACCAGTCAGCCAGCCAGCCAGCCAGACAGTCAGTCAGTGCATCATTCAGCCAGACAGCCAGTCCGCCAGACAGCCAGTCCAGTTAGCCAGTCAGCTAGCCAGTCAGTCAGCCAGCAAGTGCAGTGCTTTAATGAACTGGCAGTCCCATAAATACAACATGTGTGAGCAGTTAACAAGAGGACATCTCCTGACATCAAATTATAATTAAGTTAGTATGCCTTGTTTTGGAAATATCCGATAGACAGAAAAAAATGAGCAATAGATAGGCAGGGAAATAGAGAGAGAGGGGAAAGAAGAGAGGTGTAGACCGGTGGGAGAGAAACAAAATAGACAGAGAGAGAGATAGATAGATAGAATCCATTATGTGGTTAGCAGTAAACTAGCGAGGTAAGAAGCTGGGTCATTGGCTGAGGTAATCAGAATCCCATCAGGATTCATTCATCTAACAGCACGTCATTCTCCTTGACAGGAAAAAGAGGAAAACGACCCCTAATGTTCACCAGTGCAATCAACCTCGCGCACACACACGCACGCACACGCACAGCTATGTCTTACTAACCACAGTGTTTCACCTATAATAAGGACTGATTGGTGATTCTCATACAGAGAGGGGCTAGGTGACTGATGGCAGGAGAGACAGAGGGAGTGGAGAGAGAGAGAGAGAGAGAGAGAGAGAGAGAGAGAGAGAGAGAGAGAGAGAGAGAGAGAGAGAGAGAGACCAGAAGAAAGAATGAGAGAGAGTCGGAAATAACCATAGAACCAGGGTGACGACATGGTGAAAAAACAGGGGGAGAAGAAAGGCAGAGATAGTGTACATGTCTGCAAGACTAGCGTGACACATCTCCTGTATGCAACTGTCTCTATGGATAGATTAACAGTACAGTGAAAGTTGCTAGGCCATGTAAATGCCAGTCAGTACACTTGGATGGGCTGTGGGCTCTTAGGGCTCAGTGTGTGGTGCCATCTGTGGTAAAATTAGGAAGTGTTTACAAGGCGGTCCTTCAGTGTCATATAATTACTGTCATCCAGTTAATTACCTTCATAAACTATCTTTATTAACCATGAGGCTCATCAAGTCTCTCTCTCTCTCTCTCTCTCTCTCTCTCTCTCTCTCTCTCTCTCTCTCTGTCTGTCTGTCTGTCTGTCTGTCTGTCTGTCTGTCTGTCTGTCTGTCTGTCTGTCTGTCTGTCTGTCTGTCTGTCTGTCTGTCTGTCTGTCTGTCTGTCTGTCTGTCTGTCTGTCTGTCTGCCTGTCTGTCTGTCTGTTTAGGGTTAGAATTAGGGTTAGGTTTAGGGGTTAAGGTTAGGATAAAGGTTAGGGTTATGGATTGTTGTTGGTCCCAAAACGTCCTCA
This sequence comes from Oncorhynchus keta, assembly GCF_023373465.1. Classification (NCBI taxonomy): domain Eukaryota; kingdom Metazoa; phylum Chordata; class Actinopteri; order Salmoniformes; family Salmonidae; genus Oncorhynchus; species Oncorhynchus keta. The sequence goes on along the minus strand of NC_068455.1, from coordinate 66,710,775 downwards.
CAAGTACATTAAGACATAGCTGTGTGTGTATTTGTGTGTGTGTGTGTGTGTGTGTGTGTGTGTGTGTGTGTGTGTGTGTGTGTGTGTGTGTGTGTGTGTGTGTGTGTGTGTGTGTGTGTGTGTGTGTGTGTGTGTGTGTGTGTGTGTGTGTGTGTGTGTGTGTGTGTGTGTGTGTGTGTGTGTGTGTGTGTGTGCGGGCTGATTAACTGTACCTTGAGCATACTGCTTTTTTAGTTTCCAAGGTAATAAATCCCAAGCTCCAGTCAGTGAGTGTTAAAAGACACAGCAGGGGGTGACATGTGAAACTGACTGGTCCTACTAGTGGACATCATTGGATCTGAAAAGCTACTATTGTTAACATGAGAGACTGGAGAGAGGGGGGATAAATAGAGAGAGAGAGAGAACGAGAGAGAACGAGAGATAGATGAAAAGAGGGAGGGCTGGAGACTTGGCTGGCATCCAGACATAGCTGGCATCCAGACATAGCTGGCATGCAGTGGCCCATGCCACACACAGGTGCGTTACTAATGGAGACGTACGTTGTAGATTCGAGCGTTACTGTTAGACACTCAGACTGTTGGCACGTCCAAATAATCCCTTTTTAGTCTCGAAGCGTGCACTGGTCACTTTAATAATGTTCACATACTGTTTTACAAAAGCCTGTGGTCATACGCACATCCTTGAAAACATAGTTGCTGGGCTAGTAAAGAATACTAGTGTAGTAGTATAGTTTCAATCCCGAAACGGAAAAGTCTTTTGACCTGACGAAGATCCGTTTGGGATTGAAACGTTGTCAATAAAGCGGTGAATTGGGAGCTGTAACAGTGTGCAGGCCTTCTTGTTCTATACATGCTGTTTTACCCACTTTATATAGTGTATTCTAGTCATGGCTCATCCTATATAACTACTGCTGTACACACCGTGAAGCATGGAGGAGGAGGTGTGATGGTGTGGGGGTGCTTTGCTGGTGACACTGTCAATGATTTATTTAGAATTCAAGGCACACTTAACCAAGCAAAGGGGCAAAGGGGCGGCTACTTAAAATATATTTTGAATCGAAAATATATTTTGGTTTGTTAAACCATTTTTGGGGTTATTACATGATTCCATGTGTGTTATTTCATCGTTTTGATGTCTTCACTGTTATTCTACAATGTAGAGAATAGTAAAAATAAAGAAAACATTTGAATGAATAGGTATGTCCAATCTTTTGACTACTATATATATAGTCAAAAGTATATATATATATATATATATATATATATATATATATATATATATATATATCTACTGTAAAAATAGCCACTACTGTAATCTGACATTACTCAATCTGATATTTCTTAATTATTCTTATTACTATTTTTTGGTGTGTGTTTATTGTTTTGTATTGTTAGATATTACTGCACTGAGCTAGAAACATACGCATTTTGCTGCACCTGCGATAACATCTGCAAAATATGCATACTTGACCAATAACATTTGATTTGATTTTGTTCACTTCCCTTTACGGTTTTGAAAGGAAATGACTGGTACATAGAAACTTTTTAAACCGTCCCTAGGAGGGGTGCGTCACTTGAGTGGGTTGAGTCACTGATGTGATCTTCCTGTCTGGGTCATATAAAATCTGTTTAATGTTTTGCTTAATTACATTTATGTCACACCTTGGTCTTAGTATTTTGTGTTTTCTTTATTATTTGTTCAGGCCAGGGTGTGACATGGGGTTATTGTATTGTTCGTATTGGGGTTTGTAGTATTTGGGATCGCGGCTGATTAGGGGTGTTGTATAGGCCTGGCTGCCTGAGGCGGTTCTCAATCAGAGTCAGGTAATTCTCGTTGTCTCCGATTGGGAACCGTATTTAGGTAGCCTGGTTTCGCTTTGTATTTTGTGGGTGATTGTTCCTGTCTCTGTGTAGTTTCACCAGATAGGCTGTAATTAGGTTTCACGTTCCGTTCGTTGTTTTGTTTTGTATTGTATAGTTATTTCATGTATCGTCATTTCATTCATTAAAGAACATGAGTAACCACGCTGCATTTCGGTCCGACTCTCATTCTACAAACGAAGAACGCCGTTACAATTTAGTTTATTCCTAAATACTGTTTAGTTTTTCCACATTTCAGATTTTCCCTGTTTTTCATGTTTTCGCTTTCAAAACCACCATTTTTTTAAATAGAAAAACAACCAAATTGGTTGTTATAAGTCCACAACAATGCTTTAACCACTTCAGGAGACCACTTTTGAGGTCTGGGAAACATGAAAGAAATGTACCCTTTGGGTTGTAGATACCCTTTCATTCAAGAGACATGCTTGGTTAGCTGTGTTTCTGTAGCACAGACGTGATTGCAGCGTTTGCTAAATAAATTGAAGCAAATAATCATGATATCATTCTGCCAGATAAGCATGGAATACCTTGTAGTTAACATTTAACTGAGAAAGTTGCATTGCAGATTTGATAAGGCCCTATTTTTCCAGTTGTCTATTGAGTTAGCTGCGCTGACAAATCGACTTCCCCTTGGGGGTTATATTGTAATATAAAAGTAATGTAATTCCTTTGTCTCACAGCCACAGAGTCAGTCTGTGTAGATGCATCCAATTCCCTCCTTTTCCAATATGGCCTGTATTTCACATCATAGATAGAACCATACACACACACACAGACGTCATAGGGTAATACTGGACCTCTCAGACAGACGGACGGACGGACGGACAGACAGACAGACAGACCCAAACAGCATCCCTGGTGACAGATAAATTACCATAACTCTCTATGGTGCTCTAAGTCTATGTATCAGAGGGAGAGTGTCGTATTGTAGGGCTGTAGGAGAGATGACATAGAGCTATTTAGGAGCTTGTCAGATAGTGATATCGAGTAGTGTATTAGTCACTGACCCAGGAGAGGGTGTAGGGGCGTCATGCACGCACACACACACGCACGCACGCACGCATACTCACACACACACGCTGGGCCCAGTGGGAAGGTCACCTCTACACTCACACAGACATCTCCCAGCACTTCATCACATCTTCAAAGGAATCTTAATCTCACAGTGAGCTGAATGTATAAAATCTTGTTGAATTGAATTACAAATGAATGTTTGCTTTTGGAAGGCAACATTGTATATTGGATTAATGTCTTTTTTATTGATAGGGGGCAGTATTTTGATGTCCGGATGAAAAGTGTTCCCAAAGGAAACTGCCTGTTACTCAGGCCCAGAAGCTATGATATGCATATATCTGGTAGATTTGGATAGGAAACACTCTAAAGTTTCTACAACTGTTACAATGATGTCTGTGAGTATAACAGAACTGATATGGCAGGCGAAACCCAGAGGACAAACCATCCCCCCCAAAATATTTCAGTTTACTACTATTTTCAATTGCTAGTACTAGTACTAGCTAGTACTAATGGCTAGTACTAATTATAAGGCCAAGTCCTCCCAGATTGCAGTTGCTAGGGCTTCCACTAGATGTCAGCAGTCTTTAGAAAGAGTTTCAGGCTGGTTTTTGGAAAAATGACCCAGAAATGTTTATTTTTTTTCTCCAAGCGCGTGGATGAAAGCGCGTTCTTACTTATTTATCTCTGGTAATGAACATACTATTCTCCATCTTAAATTGTATTGTTTATTTGCGTATTAGGATACCTAAGGTTTTATTATAAACGTTGTTTGACTTGTTTGGAAAAGTTTATTAGTAACGTTTGGATTCATTTTTATATGCATTTTGATGGAGGGAAACTAAATGGATTATTGACTGAAGCACGCCAGCTAAACTGAGTTTTTATGGATATAAAGAAGGACATTATTGAACAAAAGGACCATTTGTGATGTAACTGGGACCTTTTGGAGTGCAAACAGAAGAAGATCATCAAAGGTAAGGCATTTTTTTATATCGCTATTTCTGACTTTTGTGTCATACCTGCCTGTTTGAAATATGTTTTTCATGTGTTTGTATGCGGGGCGCTGTCCTCAGATAATCGCATGGTTTGCTTTCGCCATAAATCCTTTTTGAAATCTGACATGGCGGCTGGATTAACAAGAAGTTAAGCTTCATTTTGATGTATTACACTTGTGATTTTATGAAAGTTAAATATTTATAGATATTTAATTAGAATTTGGCACTCTGCAATTTCACTGGATGTTGTCGAGGTGTCCCGCTAGTGGCACGCCTTTCCCAAACAGGTTTTAACTATGTGGAGCAAACTCACAATCCGATTGCAGCTGGTTGCCTTACAATTGAACGTTGAATTAAACTCTACTCAAAGTGAGCTTAATTTGAACATGCTTGTTGAGTAGAATTACAAATGTATTTTTGTTCAAAACCACACCAATCATTATCATATTTCCCAGCATGCTCTATTGCAGGTTGATTTTCAGAATTGTTTGTTTCATACCTGTGTTTGTGTGTGTACTTTGATTGGTTGATTTAGAGTCTGGCTTTATTACTAGTCTAAATGGGATGAGGTTATAGCAGTGTGATGTTCACACACTACTAAGGTCATGAATGGACTGTACAGTATAAAGATAATAAATACTGTTCTCTGATCAGTTGTATGGTCTACCTCTGTACTATAACCAGTGTGAACAAAGATACAAAGAGAGAGAGAGGAAAAAGAGAGAGAAAATGAGAGTGGGATATTTGTTTTCAGAAGCTTTAAAAAAATCATAAATACTGTTATCTGATCAGTAAGATGCTTAAACACTATACTAAAACCAGTGTGACCGCATGTAAACCCTGGGAGAAGCTATAGCAACTAAGATGTCTTCGAAACCTGGGTTCAACTACTTTTTTGGAGCGTCTGCTCCAGCCTGCCTGGAGTGCCAGATGGGTTTGGGACTAATCTAAATGCTCCACTAAACCAGCCAAGCCCAGATAACATATTTGAAATTATTTTGAATAGTATTTGAACCCAAGTGTGATGTCAGATGAGGTTGGGCAGCTAAGATGTCTTCAGGTCTATTGACTTCTCTGAGCCGAGGCAGAACTTAAAATAGCCTTAGAACAACACTCCTTCATCCCAGCCCACATCCATGTTCTAAGGAATTTGAGCCTTTGAACACACACACACAAACACACGCACACACCCTACTTCTGCAAAGTTCCAGAGACAAGAGGACAAAAAGCAGAGGAAAGTTAGCTATGCGCACACACAAACAGAGTTGATGGAGAGATTGGGCCGGGCTCAGCGTTTTTCCTGTAATCCCGGTAATCCACACTGCTCCTGCTGCATTCTCTCTCTCTCTCTCTCTCTCACACACACACACACACACACACACACACACACACACACACACACACACACACACACACACACACACACACACACACACACACACACACACACACACACACACACACACACACACACACACACACACGCACACACACACACACACACAGCATGCTGCAGGACCAGTCAAACACTGCTGCAGACGGTGTGAGGAGGGGGCGTTACAATAAGGGATACCCACAATGCTGTATTGAACTCAGAATGAACCTGTAGCACTGTACACTTGCAGTAGAAACACACACTCATCCCAGGTGGGCTTCACCATTCTGACTGGGTCCTGACAGAGAGAGAGAGAGCAGAACTCAGTACCTACAGCATATCATCTATTATTCACTACAGAGAGAGTGGGGAGGAGAGAGAGAGGGAGGGGGAGGAGAGAGTGGGGAGGAGAGAGAGAGGGAGGAGAGAGAGAGAGGGAGGGGGAGGAGAGAGAGAGAGGGAGGGGGGAGCGAGAGAGAGAGGGAGGGGGAGGAGAGAGAGAAGGGGAGGGGGAGGGAGAGAGGGGGGGGGAGGAGAGAGAGAGAGAGAGAGGAGAGAGAGAGAGAGAGAGAGAGAGAGAGAGAGAGAGAGAGAGAGAGAGAGAGAGAGAGAGAGAGAGAGAGAGGCCAGGGAAGGGAAAGAAATAGAGAGATACTGCAGTAGTCGGGTGGGGACAGAGAGCGCTGGAGAGACAGACAGACAGACAGACAGACAGACAGACAGACAGACAGACAGACAGACAGACAGACAGACAGACAGACAGACATACATACAGACAGACAGACAGACAGACAGACAGACAGACAGACAGACAGACAGACAGACAGACAGAGTAAGGATTCTCGCCGTGTCATGGAAGGTGATTCACAGCGTCAGATCTTTATGCTCAGCTTTCCCATCATGCACTATGTTCTTCTGAGTGCTGCATATATCACGATCAGGCTATAACCTCACACACACGTATACACACACACACACACATACGCAGTGTCGGCTCCAGGCCTAAGCGATTTTGGAACTCTTGTTTTGTCATTCACTGACAGTCACTCAATTAGCTATGTCAGCTAAAAATAAATGGATTGGTAAGTTAGTCTAGACCATTATCTAAACTTGTAGTAATCATGGCCGAACACCGACCGGGCACGCAGGGACCGTACCCAGGGGCCCTGACCTCCAGGGAGCCCCCATTGATTTTGTTTTGCTTTAAAACGGCAAAACTGTTTCTCTGACCCATGGCAAAATTTGTATAATTGCAGGTAATTCACTTTAAATCTGACATTTTTCTCTCTGCCGTCAAGATTGAAATATCTTCGCTTAGGGCCCTCAAAAGGCTAGAGCCGGCCCTGCACATACACACACACAATAACAGAGCGAGAGCTTATGGAGGGAGAGTAGCCAGGGTGACAGAAGGCTCTGCCCTGAAGGTCTCTCTCCTGTCCCCTGCTCCTACACAGCATATGCTGAAGCACTGCACCGTGACCACACACACACACACGCACACACACACACACACACACACACACACACACACACACACACACACACACACACACACACACACACACACACACACACACACACACACACACACACACACACACACACACACACACACACACACACACACACACACACACACACAATCCTGCTGCGCAGCAAACAAACACCGCCACATGACAGTGAGAGGGGGAGAGGACGACAGAGTTTGGGACAGACAGTGAGAGGGGGAGAGGACGACAGAGTTTGGGACAGACAGTGAGAGGGGGAGAGGACGACAGAGTTTGGGACAGACAGTGAGAGGGGGAGAGGACGACAGAGTTTGGGACAGACAGTGAGAGGGGGAGAGGACGACAGAGTTTGGGACAGACAGTGAGAGGAGAGGGACAAAAAGTAAAAGACAGACAAACTTTGAGAGAGGAGCAAGAGAGGAGAGGTAAGGAAGAAGGGAGAGAAGGAGGAGGGGAGAAAAGGAGAAGTGTGTCCGTCAGTCCCAGCGGGTCTCTCATTAAGGGTGATGGATGTGGGCGGTGCGTGAGGGCGTGAGTATGTTTGTCTGTGTGTGTGAGATTCAGTCTCCATGACAATTCCCTCACGGTGGGTACAGGAGATGGATGTGTCTGGGCTAAAATAAAGCACTACTGCTGACACACACATGGCCGATCGATACCGCTTTGTCAAACACACAGCTCTACACTGTGATTGCTGAACCTGCACATTGCTGAGTGCTCCTAGAACAGCTGATCTTGAATCAGTTAAATAAATATTCTTAGGGTTAGACCCCTTTTTTCTCCACTTCCTGCCTGAATGATGTGCCAAAAGTATGGCCCTGAAGGCCCTGAAGCCAGGATATGCATATAATTGGTACATTTGGGAAGAAAACACATTGAAGTTGGTAGAAATGTTAATGTAGGAGAATATAACACAATAGATATGGTAGGAGAAAATCAAAAGAAAAACCAACCAGAATTTTTTTTTTTTTGAGAGACTATCCTCTGACAATGGAAAGTATAAGGGCATTGTGAAAATTAGCTCCCAGGAGGCAATTCCTATGGCTTCAACAGGGTGTCTATGTTCAAGATTTCAGGCTTGTAAGATCAAAAATGAATAAGGAATATCAGTTTTAGTACAGGGACACGTTTGCGCGTGTCATGAAGAAAGGACGCACCTGTTAAAATCGGTTTCCTATTGAAAATACTTATTTCCGTAAGAAATATTATAGTTTGATTACATGTTAGGGTATCTGAGGAGTAAATAGAAACATATTTTGACTTGTTGAAACAAAGTTCAAGGGTACATTTTCAGATTCCTTTCTCTGCATGTTGAACGAGTGGATTTCTCAAATCGATGGTGCCAACTAAACAGACTTTTTGGGATATAAAGAAGGATTTTATCTAACAAAACGACACTACTTGTTATAGCTGGGACCCTTTGGATGACAAATCAGTGGAAGATTTTCAAAAAGTAAGTGAATATTTAATCGCTATTCGTGAATTTATGATATCTGTGCCGGTGGAAGAATATTTTGATGTGGGGCGCCGTCCTCAAACAATTGCATGGCATGCTTTCGCTGTAATGGCTAATGTAAATCGGACATTGCAGTTAGATTAACAAGAATTTAGCTTTCAACCGATATAAAACACTTATATTTACCTATATGTTTAATATCCATAATCTTTATGATTATTTATTTGAATTGTGCGCCCTCTAGCTTCACCGGAAGATGTCCCGCTAGCGGGACGCCTAGCCCTACAAAGTTTTTTTATTTTTAAACTACTCCTCTTTCACAGAGAGATCTTAACCCAGGTCCTCATCCTCTCTGGGATATTCGGGACGGTAGCGTCCCACCTTAACAACAGCCAGTGAAAGTGCAGGGCGCCAAATTCAAAACAACATAAATCCCATAATTAAAATTCCTCAAACATACAAGTATTTCACACCATTCTAAAGATAAACTTGTTGTAAATCTAGCCAGTGTCCGATTTCAAAAAGGCTTTATGACGAAAGCACACCAAACAATTATGTTAGGTCAGTACCTAGTCACAGAAAAACACAGTCACAAAAAGCAGAAATAGAGATAAAATTAATCACTAACCTTTGATGATCTTCATCAAATGACACTCACAGGACTTCATGTTACACAATACACGTATGTTTTGTTCGATAAAATTCATATTTATATTCAAAAATCTCAGTTTACATTGGCGCATTCCGTTCAGTAATGTTTTGCTTCCAAAACATCCAGTGATTTTGCAGAGAGCCACATCAATTTACAGAAATACTCATAATAAACATTGATAAAAGATACAACTGTTATGCATGGAACTTTAGATAAACTTCACCTTAATGCAACCGCTGTGTCAGATTTCAAAAAAGCTTTACCAGAAAAGTACACCATGCAATAATCTGAGTACAGCGCTAAGACAACAAAACAAGCCATACAGATATCCGCCATGTTGTGGAGTCAACAGAAGTCAGAAATAATAACAATAAATAATAACAATAAATGTTTGATTTGTTTGATAAAGTCCATAATTTATGTCCAAATACCTCCTTTTTGTTCGCGCGTTTAGTACACAATCTAAACTCACGACGCACGGGCAAGTCCAGGCGAAAGTTAAGAAGAAAAGTCAAATTACAGTTTGTAGAAACATGTCAGACGAAGTATAGAATCAATCTTTAGGATGTTTTATCATAAATCTTCAATAATGTTTCAACCAGAGAATTCCTTTGTCTGTAGAAATGCAATGGAACAGCGTTAATTCTCACATGAGCGCACGTGATCATTCAGCTCCCATTCCCCCCTCCTTCTCAGTAGAAGCATCAAACAAGGTTCTAAAGACTGTTGACATGTAGTGGAAGCCTTGGGAAGTGCAATATGACCCCATAGACACTATATTCGATAGGCAATGACTTGATCCTGGTTGGATTTTTCCCAGGTTTTTGCCTGCCATATGAGTTCTGTTATACTCACAGACATAATTCAAACTGTTTTAGAAACTTCAGAGTGTTTTCTATCCAAATCTATCTAATAGTATGCATATATTAGCAACTGGGCCTGAGTAGCAGGCAGTTTACTCTGCACACCTTATTCATCCAAGCTACTCAATACTGCCCCCTCGTCCCATAGAAGTTATCTACACCACTCCCTTAGTTCTTACGGTGTAGGTTGAAGTTTCCCCTAGACGCTGATCTCAGGGTGAGTTTTACATTTGACCCATTAATGGTTAAGGTTAGGATTGAAGGTGAGGAAGCTGATCCTAGATCTATACACTTACTGGACACCTACTGGACAGGTACAGGCAGTGCAGCTGCCCCTTCACCCCTGGTACTTATTTATGTACAATTACAAGTCTAGACGTGTCTGTGTCTGTGAGAGACAACAAACACACACACCACTGTCTGGATGGGGTCCAGGTTATTATCACACACACAGGTGTTCATTAGCACTCACTGTAGGAGCACAAAGAGGCATAGAGAGAGCGAGAGAGAGGGGGGCTGCCCAGGGCCCCAGGAAGACTTGACCCTCACTTTGATTTCATTGCTGTATTTGTCCGTCTGTATGTGTGTGTGTGTGTGTGTGTGTGTGTGTGTGTGTGTGTGTGTGTGTGTGTGTGTGTGTGTGTGTGTGTGTGTGTGTGTGTGTGTGTGTGTGTGTGTGTGTGTGTGTGTGTGACTGCGAGATATACTTTTATTCTATACCAGTCAGCCTTGTAATGTGAGCTTTACTCCCACAAGCCTTTAAATCCTCTACAGACACCCTTGAATTGCTTCAAACTGTTTCAAACTTCAAATGTAATACATCTATAGACACACAAACAACTATCCCTTCAAAGAGGCTCCTCAAACTGTTATTCTGAAGTTGAGACAGTACGTTGACGTGACAACCACGACACGCCACTGATCTTACTGAGACACCCTGCAGTTCAATGGAACAGCCTCTGACAGACAGACCGATATCTCTGTAGCCCTGAGAGTAATCAGCACAATTTTTCTAACGCCACATCATATCTCAGCTCCTCCTGTCTGATGTTCTGTGTGTGTGTGTACAGAGCAATTCACGTGTACTACTTGTATGAGCAGTAGACCCTGTGTTTTCCTAGCCAGGTCACATGGTCAGGATTCAGGAAAAACTGTTGTTACTAGGAAAACTTGTTTCGTAAAAACTATTGGCGTAACGGCAGATCGGACGAAGATGCAGCGTGGTAAGTGTCCATGACGATATTTTAATAAATACAAATGAACACTCGAACAAAAAACGATACCGTGAAATCTACAACAACTAAAACAGTACTGTGTGGCGACAAACACACACACGGAAACAAACACCCACAAACCAACAGTGAAACCCAGGCTACCTAAGTATGATTCTCAATCAGAGACAAGTAACGACACCTGCCTCTGATTGAGAACCATACTAGGCCGAAACAGAAACCAAACATAGAAAAACAAACATAGACTGCCCACCCCAACTCACGCCCTGACCATACTGAATAAAGACAAAACAAAGGAAATAAAGGTCAGAACGTGACAATTGGTAGCTGGGTTATGGCTATGACACAGAGAAAACTCCTAGACCTATAAATGATGAATACGATGATGTCATGCGATATGTGATACTGCAATTATGTTTATATCAAATTCCATTAGAACATTATAGATAATGTATTAGTCCCAAATGGCACCCTGGTCAAAACCAGTGCACTACATAGGGAATAGGGTGCCATTTGGGATGCAGGCCATCTCTGTTTATTCTCTCTATGCCTTATGGAGAGAATAAATACTGGCAGCAACCAAAACAACATGAATATTTCAATGTTAAACGCCACCCTGGTTAACAGTACTAGCAGGTGTTTTGCCATTGAGAGCTCCAATAGGAGGCTGACAGGACAATAAGGAAACAGAAACATGGACTCATTTCCAAGGGGTTCCATTCATAGTCATAGAGGGGAGAGACAATATGAAAAATAAACACACTCTCGCCTGTATGAGTGGCCCATTCAGAATCAATGAGCCCAAATAAAAGAAAAGAAAAGGAAATGTTATTTGTCACATGCGCCGAATACCTGGCACTCTGGTACCGCTTACCGTGCGGTAGAAGAGAGAACAGTCTATGACTTGGGTGGCTGGAGCGAGGTCCTGGATAGGAGGAGGCTTGTTCCCAGTGATGTACTGGGCCGTACATAGTATCCTCAGTAGCGCCTTATGGTCAGATGCCAAGTAGTTGCCTTACCAAGCGGTGATGCAACCAGTCAATATGCTCTCGATGGTGCAGGTGTAGAACTTTTTGAGGATCTGAGGACCCATGCCAAATCTTTTCAGTCTTCTGAGGGGGAATAGGCGTTGTCGTGCCCTCTTCGTGACTGTCTTGGTATGTTTGGACCATGATAGTTTGTTAGTGATATGGACACCAAGGAACTTGAAGCTCTCGACCCACTCCACTACAGCCCTGTTGATGTGAATGAGTGCGTGCTCAGTCCTCCTTTTACTCTAGTCCACAATCATCTCCTTAGTCTTGCTCACATTGATGTCCAGGTCTCTGACCTCCTCCCTATAGGCTGTCTCATCGTTGTCGGTGATCAGGCCTACCACCGTTGTACAAACTTAATTATGGTGTTGGAGTTGTGCGTGGCCATGCATTTGTTGGTGAACTTCCTGGGGCGGATGTTGCCTGTGATACATGGCTTCTGGTTAGGATATGTACGTACAGTCACTGTAGGGACGTCGTCATCGATACACTTATTGATGATGTCGGTGACTGATGTGGTATACTCCTCAATGCCATCGGATGAATCCCGGAACCTATTCCAGTGTGTGCTAGCAAAACAGTCTTATAGCTTAGCATCCACATCATCTGAGCGAGTCACTGGTACTTCCTGCTTGAGTTTTAGCTTGTAAGCAGGAATCAGGAGGATAGATTTATGGTCAGATTTGTACGCGTCTCTGTGTGTGGAGTAAAGGTGGTCCAGAGTTTTGTTTTCCTCTGGTTGCACATGTAACATGCTGGTAGAAATGAGGTAAAACAGATTTAGAGCCGCTTCTGGGTGAGCATTCTCTTGTTTTCTTATAGCCTTATACAGCTCGTTGAGTGCGGTCTTAGTAGCAGCATCGGTTTGTGGTGGTAAATAGACAGCTACGAGAAATATAGATGAAAGTTCTCTTGGTAAATAGTGTGGTCTACAGCTGGGAAAACCCAGCCAAATGTACATTATCCATGTCTTGTTCAGCCATGACTTGGTGAAACATAAGATATTACAGTTTTTAATGTCCCGTTGGTAGGATAGTCTCAAACGGAACTTGTCCAGTTTATTCTCCAGTGATTCTGTATACTTCTGGCCCTTCTTTGGACACTGTGTTAACTAACCTCCAGACGAGCTTCAATGCCATACAACTCTCCTTCTGTGGCCTCCAACTGCTCTTAAACGCAAATAAAACTAAATGCATGCTATTCAACCGATCATTGTCCGCACCTGCCCGCCCATCCAGCATCACTACTCTGGACGGCTCTGACTTAGAATACGTGGATAACTACAAATACCTAGGTGTCTGGCTAGACTGTAAACTCTCCCTCCAAACTCCCATTAAGCATCTCCAATCAAAAATGTAATCTAGAATCGGCTTCCTATTTCACAACAAAGCTTCCTTCACTCATGCTGCCAAACATACCCTCGTAAAACTGACCATCCTACCGATCCTTGACTTCGGCGATGTCCAACACTCTACTCAGCAAACTGGATGTAGTCTATCACAGTGCCATCCGTTTTGTCACCAAAGCCCCATATACTACCCACCACTGCGACCTGTATGCTCTCGTTGGCTGGCCCTCGCTTCATACTCGTCGCCAAGCCCACTGGCTACAGGTTATCTACAAGTCTCTGCTAGGTAAAGCCCCGCCCTATCTCAGCTCGCTGGTCACCATAGCAGCACCCACTCGTAGCACACACTCCAGCAGGTATATCTCACTGGTCACCCCTAAAGCCAATTCCCCCTTTAGTCGCCTTTCCTTCCAGTTCTCTGCTGCCACTGACTGGAACGAACTGCAAAAATCACTGAAGCTGGAGATTCCCATCTCCCTCACTAGCTTTAAGAACCAGCTGTCAGAGCAGCTCACCGATCACCGCACCTGTTCATAGCCCATCTGTATATATCCCAGCGTCTACGTTTCAGCAGTTGTAGCCAAGGCTACTACCCAATGAGGCCTCTGTATCTCAAAGCCATATCAAATATCTTATCTTGGTTGTAAAATAGTGGCTATAGAGCTCAATATGAAGAGTTGAGAAATAAAATGTTAACCTACTAAAAGCTGATCATCTCCTCTTTTGAACATTGACAATAGTAGTTCCAAAGCTGTGTTTTTCCCTTCAATTGTAAATATCAGAACTATCACGGCTCAGGCTAAGACCCAGATGCAGACACAGGAGGCCGATAGTATGAGTCTCAGAGTTTATTACAGTACAGGACGTCAGGCAAAGAGTCGTAATCCAAATCAGAGTCAGGAAGGTACAGGACGGCAGGCTGATCAGGGTCAGGACAGGCAGAAAGGTCAGGACACACAGGACTGCTGTGTGTCAGTGTGTGTGTGTGTGTGTATGGGCAGTGTGTGTGTGTCAGTGTGTGTGTGTGTATGGGCAGTGTGTTTGCGCTGTGCGTGTGTGTGAAGGAGAAAAACAGAGTGTGTGTGTGGATGACACTGTTGTAAATCTAAGCAACACGAAGTAGCCTGTGCCGAGGAGCAAATGTCACTCTTCTTTGATGACTAGATGTACCAGACAGGATCAACTCACACACACACACACACACACACACACACACACACACACACACACACACACACACACACACACACACACACACACACACACACACACACACACACACACACACACACACACACACACACACACACACACAGAGAGAGAATGTATAACAGCATCTGAGATTCTTCTATTGTATTATTCTATGAAACTCTCTACAGGAGATGAGACTCGTGACAGAGCTGTGGGATGCTTTTTCCTCTGAAGGTGTCACGCCCTTCAGAGGCTGGTGTGACTAGGCCAGGGTGTGACTAGGCCAGGGTGTGACTAGGCCAGGGTGTGACTAGGCCAGGGTGTGACTAGGCCAGGGTGTGACTAGGCCAGGGTGTGACTAGGCCAGGGTGTGACTAGGGTGGGCATTCTAGTTTCTTTATTTCTGTTTCCACCTGTCTTGGTGGGAAGTTGACTTTGTTTAGGGAACAAAGCCTTTAGCTTCACGGTTTGTTTTGTCGTGTTTATTGTTTTGTTCGGCATCTTTTCAAATTAAAAGAAAATGTACGCCCACCACGCTGCTCCTTGGTCCAGTTCATTCAACAGACCTGACAGAAGGGAAAAGAATGAATAGCTTATGATGAAAAAGAACACAGACAGAGGGAGAGACATAGAAAAAGAGGTGGAGGAGTGATGGTGGGGGGGGGGGTCTTAGTGGACCCTCATATTAAACAGATGGGGATTGCTGTGGTGGTGTGCAGTAGTTAAATCACACTGCACCAACTTAATGAGTCATCACAGGAGCAAAACACACACACACACACCATCCCCCAAGACACATACATACACATAATCCAACTTAATCCCACTTCAAAGTCGTCCCTTACAGTTATCCCATACTGAAGGGCGCATTATGGAACTTCCACGCTGCACCTTGCTCATTACTAGTACTGTATATGTCCCTGACGGCTGCTCCTCTCTCCTGCCCCGGGTAGCACAGAGCAAGGGTACGTCCCAAATGGCAAACTATTCCTTCTACAGTATAGTGCACTACTTTTCACCATAGGGCTGTGGCAAAAGGTAGAGCACTATGTAGGGTATAGGGTGCCATTTGGGACGTTTCCCAAGACGGATGCCTTTTTTAATCACCCAGTAATGAATGGGGTCCCCTGTGCTGCTCTCATCTCTAACCCCCTCACACACACAAATACAAAGGCTGAAGGGCAGGGAGAGTGTGTGTGTTTGAAGGGCAGCGGTAAGTCGTCAGAGAGCATGAGTCATCCAGTTAAACTGTACTGAGATCAGCCCCGTGGAGTTTCAAGCCTAACTCACTGTCTGCATTCCAAATAGCACCCTATCACCTTCATAGTGCACTACCTTCTAATAAATAAAAATAAAAATAGCGCACTGTGCTATGCAGGGAATAGGGTGCTATTTGGGATGCAGCCACTGTGTCAAGATGCAATAGATACTCAAAGCATTGAACTGTTCTCAGAGTAGTTGGGAACTGATGTGCGAGGCACTAAAGTATGCTAAAAGCACACAGTTGAAAGCATATTTATTTCCCTGGCAAGAGATCCGAAAGAGACAGCACACTGAATAAATAAGTGTCTTGTCTGAGTTTTTGTGTCTGACTGAAATGTTCAAGATTTGCAAAACACTGGACTGAAAGACAGTAGAGGACTGTAATCTCATTTCAGAGTCTGAAAGGGTATAAAAACAACACAAACACAAATTCAAATGGACTTTTATTCGCCATGCTTTGTGAACTACAGGTGCAGACTAAATGCTGACTTATTAGCCCTTCCCAACAATGCAGAGAGAGAGAGAAATAGAGGATGGAGGGAGAGAGAGAGAGCGAGATTGAGAGAGGATGTTTGAGGGAAAGATTGCCCCGCAGAAAGAGGGAGAGGATGGAGGGAGAGACAAAGAGAAAGGGAGAGAAAGAAAGAGAGAGAGAGGGATGGGTGGAGCGAGAGGGAGAGAGAGAGAGAAGATGTTTGAGGGAAAGATTGCCCTGCAGAAAGAGGGAGAGGATGGAGGGAGAGACAAAGAGAAAGGGAGAGAAAGAAAGAGAGAGAGAGGGATGGGTGGAGCGAGAGGGAGAGAGAGAGAGAAGATGTTTGAGGGAAAGATTGCCCCGCAGTTTCAAACCAGCCGAATGGAGAGAGAAAAAGAAAGAGAGAGAGGGATGGAGAGAGAGAGAAAGAATGAGAGAGAGGGATGGAGAGAGAGAAAGAGAGGACAAAAGTTTGATCTCATTTGCCTTTGGTTTCACGGTCAAGGGCATTCATATCAGTGTGTGTGTGTGTGAACTGCTTCTGGTTGTGTGTGTGTGTGTGTGTGTGTGTGTGTGTGTGTGTGTGTGTGTGTGTGTGTGTGTGTGTGTGTGTGTGTGTGTGTGTGTGTGTGTGTGTGTGTGTGTGTGTGTGTGTGTGTGTGTGTGTGTGTGTGTGTGTGTGTGTGTGTGTGTGAGAGAGAGAGAGTCTGCTTCTGTGTTTGTTTGTGTGCGTGTGTGAGAGAGAGAGATGAGAGGCTGGGACAAGATATTTTGGGGCGAGATTTTGCCGTCAGAAAGAGAAGGACCCCTTTGGTTTGTCTCCATGCAGACGGCTTGGTCTGTGCTTTCTGTCGTTTCAAATTCTGTGTGTTTATAGACATCCCGTTTTACTTCAGGCAGGCTTGTTATTGCAGGCTGCAGTTACCTCAAACGAACTCCTCTCAGATGAAAGCGTATCGCTCTGCAGTATTCCTCATTTGAATGTGTGTTGTTGTGTGTATGAGGCATTGAGAATCAATGCATGTGTGTGTGTGTGTGTGTGTGTGTGTGTGTGTGTGTGTGTGTGTGTGTGTGTGTGTGTGTGTGTGTGTGTGTGTGTGTGTGTGTGTGTGTGTGTGTGTGTGTGTGTGTGCAAATCCCAGTGTGTTTCACATACAGTAAAGAAGGATAAGAGAGAGAGAGAGAGAGAGAGAGAGAGAGAGAGAGAGAGAGAGAGAGGGAGAGAGAGAGAGAGAGAGAGAGAGAGAGAGAGAGAGAGCCATACCCCTCCTCTTCTCTACTCCCCTCATCTAAAACTACAGAGAAACAGAAGCAGAGCAGCTTTCTGCATTGAATTCCAATGTCTGCAAAACACTGCATTCTATAGAACATTCTAGAAGAGACTTTTCAGAACACTTTAAACTTCAGGTATAGATTTTCACAGAAAAAAATACATTCAGCCTTCTCATTAAGAGGCCATCTAGTTCGACCCAATATAACTGTGTTCTATGGCAGCAGATCGTTACTTGAGATTAGAAAAGTTGAGTGCATGCGTGAGACACAGTGTGTGTGTGTGTGATGTGATATGTCATTTGTGAGCGTGGACGTCTGGTGGCTTGGCGACAGGGTCGCTGGACCCTGATGGCTGGGATGAGCTATCGACCCATAGACAGAGAGAGAGGCACAGGAGGACAGGAGACAGAAACATACAACAACAAGAGATGAGAGAGATGTGCCCTTGAATTGAATTGATAATAAGAATGTGCTCCACTGACACCTGCACACTGCAGCAGAATACTGTGTGTGAAGGAGCGTGAGAATCAGTGTGAGAAACTGTGCTGTAGCTGTGCTCTGTGCTCCAGTGTGTTTCTGGGTGGTATTAATATTTCAGCTGTGTTATTTCCCTGACTCCACAAAGCTGCTCTAACTGTGACTAAAGGCTTTACTGCTCCCACTTACTCCCTCACCTCGACTCTCTCTGTCTCTCACTCACACAAACACACTGTCTGAACTTTCTCTGTCTCTCACTCACACAAACACACTATGTCTGAACTCTCTCTGTCTCTCACTCACACAAACACACTATGTCTGAACTCTCTCTGTCTCTCACTCACACAGACACACTGTCTGAACTCTCTCTGTCTCTCACTCACACAAACACACTATGTCTGAACTCTGTCTCTCACTCACACAAATACACTATGTCTGAACTCTCTCTGTCTCTCACTCACACAAACACACTGTCTGAACTCTCTCTGTCTCTCACTCACACAAACACACTATGTCTGAACTCTCTCTGTCTCTCACTCACACAGACACACTGTCTGAACTCTCTCTGTCTCTCACTCTCACACAAACACACTGTCTGAACTCTCTCTCACTCACACAAACACACTATGTCTCTCACTCACACAAACACACTGTCTGAACTCTCTCTGTCTCTCACTCACACAAACACACTATGTCTGAACTCTCTCTGTCTCTCACTCACACAAACACACTGTCTGAACTCTCTCTGTCTCTCACTCACACAAACACACTATGTCTGAACTCTCTCTGTCTCTCACTCACACAGACACACTGTCTGAACTCTCTCTGTCTCTCACTCACACAAACACACTGTCTGAACTCTCTCTGTCTCTCACTGACACAAACACACTATGTCTGAACTCTCTCTGTCTCTCACTCACACAAACACACTATGTCTTAACTCTCTGTCAAAAAGTCTCTGATGCGTTTTCCCTTTATCCTTCATTGCGCAGCCAAAGAGAATACAAACAAATGTATGTAACCACTGAATACCTCATTCACTGTCTAACTCTCTGTCAAAAAGTCCTGAGACTTCATTGCAGCAAAGAGAATACAAACAACGTATGTAACACGAATACACACTGCACGCACAAACGCACGCACGCACAAACGCACACACACACACACACACACACACACACACACACACACACACACACACACACACACACACACACACACACACACACACACACACACACACACACACACACACACACACACACACAGTGAATAAGGACATTTTCAGATTACATAAATTGATTTGTACACAGAGCATAAACACGGCACCACAGTACTCTGACCCAGACAGTTCTCTCTCTCCTGTCTGTGGCTAAAATAAAACCTGAGTGAAAGGTTCAGACAGGAGGAGAGCTGTCACAAGAGAGTGTAAGAGAGAGACAGATAAAGAGAGGGAGAGAGTACAAATAAACTAGAGGATGTCTCAGCAGACATTAGAGACAGAAAGAGACAGAGAAATGGGGAGAAAGAAATAGTGAAAGGGAGTAAGGAAGAGAGAAAGAGAGCCTCCGTGCTGAAATTGTCACGCCCTGGTCGAAGTATTTTGTGTTTATCTTTATGTATTGGGTCAGGCCAGGGTGTGGCATGGGAATTTTGTATTGTGGTGTGTTTTGTCTTGGGGTTTTGGTGTGTATATATTGGGATTGTAGCTAGTGGGGTGATCTAGCAAAGTCTATGGCTGTCTGGAGTGGTTCTCAATCAGAGGCAGATGTTTATCGTTGTCTCTGATTGGGAACCATATTTAGGCAGCCATATTCTTTGAGTTTGTCGTGGGTGATTGTCCTTAGTGTCTTTGTTCCTGTCGCTGTATTAGTTGACAAGTATAGGCTGTTTCGGTTTTCGTTACGTTTATTGTTTTGTAGTGTTTGTGTTATTTCGTGTTTACGTTTGTTTGATTAAACATGGATCGCAATCTACACGCTGCGTTTTGGTCCGACTCTCCTTCACCACACCTAGAAAACCGTTACAGAATCACCCACCACCAACGGACCAAGCAGCGTGTCAACAGGCAGGAGCCACAGGAGAGATGGACATGGGAGGACGAACTGGACGGTAAAGGACCATGGGCTCAGCCTGGAGAATATGGCCGCCCCAAGGAAGAACTGGAGGCGGAGAAAGCGGAGAGGCGCTGGTATGAGGAGGCAGCACGGCAACGCGGATGGAAGCCTGAGAGTGAGCCCCAAAACTTTCTTGGGGGGGGGGGGCTCAGGGAGAGTGTGGCAGAGTCAGGAGTCAGACCTGAGCCAGCTCTCCCTGTTTATCGTGAGGAGCCAAGGAGGAGACCAGAACCAGAGCCGGTGTTGGAGGTGAGCGAAGCAGAGACTGTGAAGGAGTTAATGGGGAAATTGGAGGAGAGAGAAATGAGGGAGTTGCTGTGTTGGTGCTTTAAGCATGGAATTCGCCCGACGGAACGTGTCGGGGATTTGATGGCACCTGAATTAGCGCTCCATAATCATCCTGAGGTGAGGCGCACCAGGCCTCCTGTGCACATCCCTAGCCATACACGTCCTATGCCAGCACTGCTCTCAAGATCTCCAGTATGCCTTCACGGTCTAGCCCATCCTGTGCCACCTCCACACCCCAGCCCTCCGGTAACAGCTCCCCGCACCAGGCTTCCTGTGCGTGTCCTCGGTTCAGTTCCACCAGTACCAGCACCACGCATCAGGCCTACAGTGCACCTCGCCTCTCCAGCGCTGTCGGAGTCTCCCGCCTGTCGAGCGCTATCAGAGCCTTCCTCCTCTCCATCGCTGCCGGAGTCTCCTGCCTGTTAAGCGCAGGCAGAGCCTTTCTCCTCTCCTGTGCTACCGGAGTCTCCCGCCTGTTCAGCGCAGCTAGAGCCTTCTTCCTCTACAGCGCTGCTGGAGTCTCCTGTCTGTTCAGCGCAGCCAGAGCTGTCAGCCTGCATGGAGCAGCCAGAGCTGCCAGCCTGCATGGAGCAGCCAGAGCTACCAGTCTACATGGAGCAGCCAGAGCTGTCAGTCTGCATGGAGCAGCCAGAGCTGTCAGTCTGCAAGGAGCTGCCAGTCTGCAAGGAGCTGCCAGTCTGCAAGGTGCTGCCAGCCTGCATGGAGCAGCCAGAGCTGCCAGCCTGCATGGAGCAGTCAGAGCTATCAGTCTGCATGGAGCAGTCAGAGCTGTCAGTCTGCATGAAGCAGTCAGAGCTGTCAGTCTGCATGAAGCAGCCAGAGCTGTCAGTCTGCATGAAGCAGCCAGAGCTGCCAGTCTGCAAGGTGCTGCCAGCCTGCATGGAGCAGTCAGAGCTGTCAGTCTGCATGAACCAGCCAGAGCTGTCAGTCTGCATGAAGCAGCCAGAGCTGTCAGTCTGCAAGGAGCTGCCAGTCTGTAAGGAGCTGTCAGTCTGCAAGGAGCTGCCAGTCTGCACGGAGCCGCCAGAGCTGCTAGTCTGTAAGAAGCCGGCAGAGCTGTCAGCCTACATGGAGCAGCCAGAGCCGCCAGTCAGTGTGGAGCAGTCAGAGCCGCCAGTCAGCATGGAGCAGCCAGATCTTTCAGTCTGCCAGGATCCGCCAGTCAGCCAGACTCTTCCAGATCTGCCAGTCAGCCAGACTCTTCCAGATCTGCCAGTCAGCCAGGATCTGCCAGTCAGCCAGGATCTGCTGAGACCACCAGCCAGCCAGGATCTGGTAGATCTATCTACCTGCCTGAGCTTCCTCTCACTCCTGAGCTTCCTCTCACTCCTGAGCTTTCTCTCACTCCTGAGCTTCCTCTCACTCCTGAGCTTCCTCTCACTCCTGAGCTTTCTCTCACTCCCGAGCTTTCTCTCACTCCCGAGCTTCCCCTCAGTCCCGAGCTGCTTCAGTCCCGAGCTGTCCTTCAGTCCCGATCTGCTCCTCAGTCCAGTGGGGTTCTGGGTGAGGACTACTAGGCCATGGTCGGCGGCGAGGGTGGACTATCCAGGGACGCGAGGAGAGGGGACTAAGACATTGACTGAGTGGGTTCCACGTCCTGCGCCGGAGCCTCCACCATGGCCAGACGCCCACCCGGACCCTCCCTATTGTTTTGAGGTGCGTTCGGGAGTCTGCACCTTAGGGGGGTGTTCTGTCACGCCCTGGTCGAAGTATTTTGTGTTTATCTTTATGTATTGGGTCAGGCCAGGGTGTGGCATGGGTTTTTGTATGTGGGTGTGTATATATTGGGATTGTAGCTAGTGGGGTGATCTAGCAAAGTCTATGGCTGTCTGGAGTGGTTCTCAATCAGAGGCAGGTGTTTATCGATGTCTCTGATTGAGAACCATATTTAGGCAGCCATATTCTTTGAGTTTGTCGTGGGTGATTGTCCTTAGTGTCTTTGTTCCTGTCGCTGTATTAGTTGACAAGTATAGGCTGTTTCGGTTTTCGTTACGTTTATTGTTTTGTAGTGTTTGTGTTATTTCATGTTTACGTTTGTTTGATTAAACATGGATCGCAATCTACACGCTGCGTTTTGGTCTGACTCTCCTTCACCACACCTAGAAAACCATTACAGAAATGAACTCAAGGATATTGCTAAGAGGTAAAGGGAGAAGAGAGGGCTGGATTAAAAGGAGGAGTAACGCCGCGATGGAGGAAGGGAGAATAAGGGAGGAGGGACTTCTTCCAGTCACTGCACTGGTCTGGTACCATGTGGAGGAGAAGAAGATCTGAGAGAGAGAGAGAGATAGAGTGAGAGAGGTAAAGAGAGCGAGCAAGAGAGAGAGAGAGAGAGGTAAAGAGAGCGAGAGAAAGAGGTAAAGAGAGCAAGTGAGAGAGAGAGAGAGGTAAAGAGAGCGAGCAAGAGAGAGAGAGAGAGTTAAAGAGAGCGAGCGAGAGAGTGAGAAAGAGAGAGAGAGAGAGAGAGAGAGAGAGAGAGAGAGAGAGAGTGAAAGAGAGCGAGAGAGAGAGAGAGAGAGAGAGAGAGAGAGAGAGAGAGAGAGAGAGAGAGAGAGAGGAGAGGGAGCGAGAGGGAGAGAGAGAGAGAGCAAAGAAAGAGGGAGAAGCGAGAGAGGAAGAGGTAGAAAGAGCAGTTCCGCATGCCAAGTATACTGCTAAAACCTACAATTCCTAAAACAACCAAGAAAGCAATCAAACATCACAATCGTCTTTGTACATGGAAATGTAATTACCAAATCCCACAGCACAGACTCAAAACTACATTTCCTTTCAGAGCGTTGGCAATATCCAAGATGAATATCTTCGAAACAACAGAGACGTTGCATTTTCCTGTATTTAGCAGTCACTCAAATGAACTAGGTCTGCACTCTAGTGTTTATTATAGGTAATGACAGAGAACAGCGCCACTATTCCCTTTCAATTCTACTCTGGAACTCAAAGCCCATTCCACTGCTTTTTAAGGACTGATTTTTTTAAGGACTGATTTTTGACCTGGGATGCCAGATGGGCGCAATTAATTATTATTAGGTAGAACACAAAACCAGCAGTACTCCGGACCTCCAGGGTAAGATTTGAATAACCCTGCTCTATTCAAATGTTGTTACCTCTTAGGTACTTGTTCACAAAGTGTGTCAGAGTAGGAGTCCTGAGCTAGGATCACGTTTGCCTTTTGAATCATAATGGATAGTAGGGAGGACCTGATCCCAGATCAGCACTCCTACTCTGAGACGCTTCAGTTCCAGCCTGTGTGTGTGCTCACCCTAAAAATCAAATCAACTCAATTCAAAGTGTATTGGTCGCAATATTAATGCACACATAATCCAAAAGGAACAAGAAATTAAGACAATATCAGAATGAGCAATGTCAGATGTTTTATGTAAATATATACAGTATGTGTGAATGGTGTGTATAAACAGTACGGACAGCGTGTGAATAGAAAAGGTGTGTACAGCAGTAGTTATATAGGATGAACCATGACTAGAATACACTATATACATATAAAGTGGGTAAAACAACATGTAAACCTTATTAAAGTGAATGGTGAGTGTAGACAATTCTCATCATGCAGGACAGAATCCCATCAACTACTTCAGGTAAGACCCAAATGCAGACTATGTTGAAGTAACAATGTTTACTCCAGCAACAGGGGCAGGACAATGACAGGTCAAGGCAGGCAGGGGTCGATAATCCAGAGTAGTGGGGCAAAGGTACTGGACGGCAGGCAGGGTCAGGTCAGGCAGAGGTCAGTAAACCAGAGTAGGGGCAAAGGTACAGGACGGCAGGCAGGGTCAGGTTCAGACAGAGTGGTCACGCAGAAAGGCTCAGAGTCAGGACAGGCAAGGTCAAACCTAGGAGGGTGAGAAAAAGAGAGACTGGGAAAAGCAGGAGCTGAGAAACAAAACGCTGGTTGACTTGACAAACAAGACGAACTGGCAACAGACAAACAGAGAGCACAGGTATAAGTACCCAGGGGATAATGGGGAAGATGGGCGACACCTGGAGGGGGATGGAGACAAGCACAGGTGAAACAGTTCAGGGCGTGACATCGACAAAGGTGGACTTGATCTTATGAACCTGGGTGGTTAGCAACCCACATACCCATTGTTATTATATTTATATAGTGATGTAGTAATTATGTGTGAGCAGATATAATTTAATCAGTCAATCAAACATATTATGTTCATCACAGATCCTGGAGCTACAGAGAGAAGAGAGGAGTTACAATTTACAAGACTGATGAGAAATGCAAGTATTTATGCATGTGTGTGTGCGCTTGTGTTTGTGTGTGTGTTTCTCACCGCATCCTCTAGTGCAGACTGCGGTTGGTTGAGGGTCTTGGGAGCTTCTTGACAACCCAGTGAGGGCTGCTTGACACTAAGAACATATCGGCCTGTGGGCCCCCTGCTCTAACTGCTTCATCTTAGAGAGAGAGAGAGAGAGAGAGCTTGTGAGAGAATGTGTGAGAGAAAGAAAGAGAGTGTGTGTGTGAGAGAGAGAAGAGAGAGAGAGAGAGAGAGAGAGGGGGCAGAGAGAGAGTGTGTAGAGAGAAGAGAGGGAGGGTAGAGAGAGTAGAGAGAGAGGGTAGAGAGAAGAGAGAGAGGGTAGAGAGAAGAGCGGGTAGAGAGAGAAGGTAGAAAAGGAGATTAGAGGGAGAGAGAGGGGTGGGTTGCTTGCTGTGAGGACAGGGGTTAACTAGGATAGGCGTCCCGGTAGCGGGACATCTGTCTACAACTTCCGATGAAATTGGAGGGCGCCAATTCAAATAAATAATCATACAAATTATGGATATTAAACATTTTGGTACATACAAGTATTTTATATTGGTTAAAAGCTTAAAGTCTTGTTCATCTTTCTGCATTGTCTGATTTACAGCGAAAGTATACCATGCGATTGCTTGAGGACGGCGCCCCACATCAACATGTTTTTCAACCAGCACAGGCTTCATAGAATCACAAATAGCGATTAAATAATCACTTACTTTTTGAAAATCTTCCTCTGATTTATAATCCAAAGGGTCCCAGCTACAACATGCATGGTCGTTTTGTTAGATAAAATCCTTCTTTATATCCCAAAAGTTAGTTTAGTTGGCGCCATCGATTTGTGTAATCCACTCGTTCAACATGCATACAAAGGAATCCAATAAGCTACCTCTAAACTTTGTTAAAACAAGTCAAACTACGTGTCTATTTAATCCTCAGGTACCCTAAAATGTAATTAAACTATAATATTTCATATGGAAAGAAATATGTTCAATAGAAAAGCAAAATTAGCATGTGCTTGTCCTCTTCATCACACGCCCACAGACTGATTTACAACCGTGACTCGGTGCCAAAACTCAAAATTCTTCCTCGTTTGGGAAGAAATAAGCCTGAAATCTTGAACAAAGACTGTTGACATCTAGTGGAAGCCATAGGAATTTCAATCTGGGAGCCAGATTTAACATTGTCCCTATATGTTGTAATGGAAGAGCATGGGATCTAAAGAAAAACAACAATTCTGGTTGTTTTTTCTTTGGATTTTCTCCTACCATATCAATTGTGTTATAGTCTCGTGCATTACTTTAACATTTCTACTAACGTCAACGTGTTTTCTATCCAATGCTACCAATTATATGCATATCCTGGCTTCTGGGCCTGAGTAACAGGCAGTTTACTTTGGGCACGTCAGTCAGACAGGAAGTGGAGGAAATGGGGGCCTATCCCAGAGAGGATATGAGAACTTCTGGGATGCTGGGTTAAGAACTATCATTATAGTACTGTAAAAAGAAAGAAACAGAGAGGGCTTAAGTAGTCTTAAACACACACACCACAGGATGTCTCCAGCGGGGGGTTGTCTCCAGTGGGGGGTTGTCTCCAGCGGGGGTTGTCTCCAGCGGGGGCTCCAGGGGGTTGTCTCCAGTGGGGGGTTGTCTCCAGTGGGGGGTTGTCTCCAGCGGGGGGGATGTCTCCAGTGGGGGGTTGTCTCCAGCGGGGGGTCTCAGCTGTCTCCAGCGGGGGGTCTCCAGGGGGGTTGTCTCCAGCGGGGGGTTGTCTCCAGCGGGGGGGTTGTCTCCAGCGGGGGGTTGTCTCCAGCGGGGGGTTGTCTCCAGCGGGGGGGGTTGTCTCCAGCGGGGGTTGTCTCCAGCGGGGGGTTGTCTCCAGCGGGGGGGGTTGTCTCCAGCGGGGGGTTGTCTCCAGCGGGGGGTTGTCTCCAGCGGGGGGTTGTCTCCAGTGGGGGGATGTCTCCAGCGGGGGGTTGGGGGTTGTCTCCAGCGGGGGGTTGAGAGAGGTAAAGAGAGCGAGCAAGAGAGAGGTAAAGAGAGCGAGAGAAAGAGGTAAAGAGAGCAAGTGAGAGAGAGAGAGAGGTAAAGAGAGCGAGCAAGAGAGAGAGAGAGAGTTAAAGAGAGCGAGCGAGAGAGTGAGAAAGAGAGAGAGAGAGAGAGAGAGAGAGAGAGAGAGAGAGAGAGGTAAAGAGAGAGAGAGAGAGAGAGAGAGAGAGAGAGAGAGAGAGAGAGAGAGAGAGAGAGAGAGGGAGCGAGAGGGAGAGAGAGAGAGAGCAAAGAAAGAGGGAGAAGCGAGAGAGGAAGAGGTAGAAAGAGCAGTTCCGCATGCCAAGTATACTGCTAACACCTACAATTCCTAAAACAACCAAGAAAGCAATCAAACATCACAATCGTCTTTGTACATGGAAATGTAATTACCAAATCCCACAGCACAGACTCAAAACTACATTTCCTTTCAGAGCGTTGGCAATATCCAAGATGAATATCTTCGAAACAACAGAGACGTTGCATTTTCCTGTATTTAGCAGTCACTCAAATGAACTAGGTCTGCACTCTAGTGTTTATTATAGGTAATGACAGAGAACAGCGCCACTATTCCCTTTCAATTCTACTCTGGAACTCAAAGCCCATTCCACTGCTTTTTAAGGACTGATTTTTTTAAGGACTGATTTTTGACCTGGGATGCCAGATGGGCGCAATTAATTATTATTAGGTAGAACACAAAACCAGCAGTACTCCGGACCTCCAGGGTAAGATTTGAATAACCCTGCTCTATTCAAATGTTGTTACCTCTTAGGTACTTGTTCACAAAGTGTGTCAGAGTAGGAGTCCTGAGCTAGGATCACGTTTGCCTTTTGAATCATAATGGATAGTAGGGAGGACCTGATCCCAGATCAGCACTCCTACTCTGAGACGCTTCAGTTCCAGCCTGTGTGTGTGCTCACCCTAAAAATCAAATCAACTCAATTCAAAGTGTATTGGTCGCAATATTAATGCACACATAATCCAAAAGGAACAAGAAATTAAGACAATATCAGAATGAGCAATGTCAGATGTTTTATGTAAATATATACAGTATGTGTGAATGGTGTGTATAAACAGTACGGACAGCGTGTGAATAGAAAAGGTGTGTACAGCAGTAGTTATATAGGATGAACCATGACTAGAATACACTATATACATATAAAGTGGGTAAAACAACATGTAAACCTTATTAAAGTGAATGGTGAGTGTAGACAATTCTCATCATGCAGGACAGAATCCCATCAACTACTTCAGGTAAGACCCAAATGCAGACTATGTTGAAGTAACAATGTTTACTCCAGCAACAGGGGCAGGACAATGACAGGTCAAGGCAGGCAGGGGTCGATAATCCAGAGTAGTGGGGCAAAGGTACTGGACGGCAGGCAGGGTCAGGTCAGGCAGAGGTCAGTAAACCAGAGTAGGGGCAAAGGTACAGGACGGCAGGCAGGGTCAGGTTCAGACAGAGTGGTCACGCAGAAAGGCTCAGAGTCAGGACAGGCAAGGTCAAACCTAGGAGGGTGAGAAAAAGAGAGACTGGGAAAAGCAGGAGCTGAGAAACAAAACGCTGGTTGACTTGACAAACAAGACGAACTGGCAACAGACAAACAGAGAGCACAGGTATAAGTACCCAGGGGATAATGGGGAAGATGGGCGACACCTGGAGGGGATGGAGACAAGCACAGGTGAAACAGTTCAGGGCGTGACATCGACAAAGGTGGACTTGATCTTATGAACCTGGGTGGTTAGCAACCCACATACCCATTGTTATTATATTTATATAGTGATGTAGTAATTATGTGTGAGCAGATATAATTTAATCAGTCAATCAAACATATTATGTTCATCACAGATCCTGGAGCTACAGAGAGAAGAGAGGAGTTACAATTTACAAGACTGATGAGAAATGCAAGTATTTATGCATGTGTGTGTGCGCTTGTGTTTGTGTGTGTGTTTCTCACCGCATCCTCTAGTGCAGACTGCGGTTGGTTGAGGGTCTTGGGGAGCTTCTTGACAACCCAGTGAGGGCTGCTTGACACTAAGAACATATCGGCCTGTGGGCCCCCTGCTCTAACTGCTTCATCTTAGAGAGAGAGAGAGAGAGAGAGAGCTTGTGAGAGAATGTGTGAGAGAAAGAAAGAGAGTGTGTGTGTGAGAGAGAGAAGAGAGAGAGAGAGAGAGAGAGAGGGGGCAGAGAGAGAGTGTGTAGAGAGAAGAGAGGGAGGGTAGAGAGAGTAGAGAGAGAGGGTAGAGAGAAGAGAGAGAGGGTAGAGAGAAGAGCGGGTAGAGAGAGAAGGTAGAAAAGGAGATTAGAGGGAGAGAGAGGGGTGGGTTGCTTGCTGTGAGGACAGGGGGTTAACTAGGATAGGCGTCCCGGTAGCGGGACATCTGTCTACAACTTCCGATGAAATTGGAGGGCGCCAATTCAAATAAATAATCATACAAATTATGGATATTAAACATTTTGGTACATACAAGTATTTTATATTGGTTAAAAGCTTAAAGTCTTGTTCATCTTTCTGCATTGTCTGATTTACAGCGAAAGTATACCATGCGATTGCTTGAGGACGGCGCCCCACATCAACATGTTTTTCAACCAGCACAGGCTTCATAGAATCACAAATAGCGATTAAATAATCACTTACTTTTTGAAAATCTTCCTCTGATTTATAATCCAAAGGGTCCCAGCTACAACATGCATGGTCGTTTTGTTAGATAGAATCCTTCTTTATATCCCAAAAAGTTAGTTTAGTTGGCGCCATCGATTTGTGTAATCCACTCGTTCAACATGCATACAAAGGAAACCAATAAGCTACCTCTAAACTTTGTTAAAACAAGTCAAACTACGTGTCTATTTAATCCTCAGGTACCCTAAAATGTAATTAAACTATAATATTTCATATGGAAAGAAATATGTTCAATAGAAAAGCAAAATTAGCATGTGCTTGTCCTCTTCATCACACGCCCACAGACTGATTTACAACCGTGACTCGGTGCCAAAACTCAAAATTCTTCCTCGTTTGGGAAGAAATAAGCCTGAAATCTTGAACAAAGACTGTTGACATCTAGTGGAAGCCATAGGAATTTCAATCTGGGAGCCAGATTTAACATTGTCCCTATATGTTGTAATGGAAGAGCATGGGATCTAAAGAAAAACAACAATTCTGGTTGTTTTTCTTTGGATTTTCTCCTACCATATCAATTGTGTTATAGTCTCGTGCATTACTTTAACATTTCTACTAACGTCAACGTGTTTTCTATCCAATGCTACCAATTATATGCATATCCTGGCTTCTGGGCCTGAGTAACAGGCAGTTTACTTTGGGCACGTCAGTCAGACAGGAAGTGGAGGAAATGGGGGCCTATCCCAGAGAGGATATGAGAACTTCTGGGATGCTGGGTTAAGAACTATCATTATAGTACTGTAAAAAGAAAGAAACAGAGAGGGCTTAAGTAGTCTTAAACACACACACCACAGGATGTCTCCAGCGGGGGGTTGTCTCCAGCGGGGGGGTTGTCTCCAGCGGGGGGGTTGTCTCCAGCGGGGGTCTGTCTCCAGTGGGGGGTGTCTCCAGCGGGGGGTTGTCTCCAGCGGGGGGATGTCTCCAGTGGGGGGTTGTCTCCAGCGGGGGGTTGTCTCCAGCGGGGGGTTGTCTCCAGCGGGGGTTGTCTCCAGCGGGGGTTGTCTCCAGCGGGGGGTTGTCTCCAGCGGGGGGTTGTCTCCAGCGGGGGGTTGTCTCCAGCGGGGGTTGTCTCCAGCGGGGGGTTGTCTCCAGCGGGGGGTTGTCTCCAGTGGGGGGTTGTCTCCAGCGGGGGGTTGTCTCCAGCGGGGGTTGTCTCCAGTGGGGGGATGTCTCCAGCGGGGGGTTGTCTCCAGCGGGGGGTTGTCTCCAGCGGGGGGATGTCTCCAGCGGGGGATGTCTCCAGCGGGGGTTGTCTCCAGCGGGGGGGATGTCTCCAGCGGGGGGTTGTCTCCAGCGGGGGGGGTTGTCTCCAGCGGGGGGGGTTGTCTCCAGCGGGGGTTGTCTCCAGCGGGGGATGTCTCCAGCGGGAGGGATGTCTCCAGCGGGGGAATGTCTCCAGCGGGGGGTTGTCTCCAGCGGGAGGGATATCTCCAGCGGGGGGGTTGTCTCCAGTGTGGGGTTGTCTCCAGCGGGGGTTGTCTCCAGCGGGGGATGTCTCCAGCGGGGGGGGTTGTCTCCAGCGGGAGGGATATCTCCAGCGGGGGGGTTGTCTCCAGTGGGGGAATGTCTCCAGCGGGGGATGTCTCCAGCGGGGGTTGTCTCCAGCGGGGGATGTCTCCAGCGGGGGATGTCTCCAGCGGGGGTTGTCTCCAGCGGGGGATGTCTCCAGCGGGGGATGTCTCCAGCGGGGGATGTCTCCAGCGGGGGGATGTCTCCAGCGGGGGTTGTCTCCAGCGGGGGGATGTCTCCAGCGGGGGGGTGTCTCCAGTGGGGGATGTCTCCAGCGGGGGATGTCTCCAGCGGGGGGATGTCTCCAGTGGGGGGATGTCTCCAGCGGGGGGGATGTCTCCAGCGGGGGGATGTCTCCAGTGGGGTGTTGTCTCCAGCGGGGGATGTCTCCAGTGGGGGATGTCTCCAGTGGGGGGTTGTCTCCAGCGGGGGGATGTCTCCAGTGGGGGGTTGTCTCCAGCGGGGGGGATGTCTCCAGTGGGGGGGATGTCTCCAGCGGGGGGTTGTCTCCTGCGGGGGGATGTCTCCAGCGGGGGATGTCTCCAGCGGGGGGGATGTCTCCAGTGGGGGGGTTGTCTCCAGTGGGGGGGATGTCTCCAGTGGGGGGGTTGTCTCCAGTGGGGGGATGTCTCCAGCGGGGGGTTGTCCCCAGCGGGGGATGTCACCAGCGGGGGGTTGTCTCCAGTGGGGGGTTGTCTCCAGTGAGGGGTTGTCTCCAGCGGGGGGTTGTCTCCAGTGGGGGGTTGTCTCCAGCGGGGGGTTGTCTCCAGTGGGGGGTTGTCTCCAGTGGGGGTTGTCTCCAGTGGGGGGTTGTCTCCAGTGGGGGTTGTCTCCAGTGGGGGTTGTCTCCAGTGAGGGGTTGTCTCCAGTGGGGGTTGTCTCCAGCGGGGGGATGGATAGTGTGTATCCTGAGTCTTGCTGTGTTCTATAAATAAATAGTTTAGAGAGTTTGTCTGTTTCTGTTAAGGAGGAAAGTTGCAGTAAGAACGAGCATCGTTCTGCCTCAATCACTAACTCATGCAACCACACACACCCAAACACATTAGCACAGGCACACACACACACACACACACACAAACACATTAGCACAGGCACACACACACACACAAACACAAACACATTAGCACAGGCACACACACACAGGGATTAATTGCTGCTGTGATAGTTCTTTGGAATAATAACCACAATTCTCACAATGACCCACACAGAATCCATGATGAGGATGCAGAGGAGGACAGGGGGAGGGAGGAATAACAAGTTGAAAGGGAGAGAGTGGAGGGTCTAACATTCTGAACTGATGTGTTTGTTTTTCACTGTGTTTGACACTTACACAGCGTAAGCACATTAAAAGCCAAACTGAAGCAGACAGTGCTTTTAAACAACTGACAGGCAGACAAGTGGAGAGCGACAGAAGACTGGACAGAGATGGTGAGAAGGAGAGAGAGAGACAGAGGATTGGAGTGAGGACTGGAGAGAGAGGAGAGAGAAAGATGACTGGAGAAAGGGAGTGAGAAAAAGGAGAGAGAGGGCTGGAGAGAGAGGAGAGAGAAACCAAGGTCTGGAGAGAGAGGAGAGAGAAACCAAGAACTGGAGAGAGAGGAGAGGAGAGAGAGAGAGAGAGAGAGAGAGAGAGAGAGAGAGAGAGAGAGAGAGAGAGAGAGAGAGAGAGAGAGAGAGAGAGAGAGGGAGTGAGAAGAAGGAGAGTGAAAGGAAGAGAAAAGAGAGGGGCAGAGCGAGAGATACAGATGTAGAATGAGAAGGAGAGAGACACCAAAGACTGACAGGGAGAGAAAGGGAGGAGGGAAACAGAATAGAGGACAAGAGAGGTGGTTAAAAAGAGAGGCATGGACAAATGAAAAAATGAGAGAGCCTGAAAAGAGAGAGATGGAGGGAAATTGTATTTCAGATTTAATTTCCCCACTGCGGGAAGAGAATAAGAAGAATTTTCAGATATTGATAACTGAGGAGCCATTGAGTATTCATAGGCTTGTGTGTCTGCTTCTAAATCAGTCTCTCACTATGAAAATACCTCACACTCAGAACATGGAGCATCTCTCTTTGAGATAGAATAACTGATTTCCATAGGCTTAGAAACAGAGAAGTAACACACACACTGTCGCACTGGCTGTGTTGTCTGAAAGCTAGAGGGAAATCCTTTGGTGCCTGTTCTGTTGTTTTATTCCGAGAACAGAGATAAAATACATCAAACATAGGATAACGCACCACAAACAAACTCTGACACACACAGACAGTGAAGTGTGTATACTGTAGCAGGCAGATCAGCTTTGCCTGAGGCTCAGACGAGAGCAGCGATAAGTCCCTGTACTGACAATTAATAACTATAAGAGCCTCCTTGTCCACATGGGTCCTGTGGCTCTCGCTTCACAACTATAATATATAATAATATATGCCATTTAGCGGACGCTTTTATCCAAAGCGACTTACAGTCATGTGTGCATACATTCTACGTATGGGTGGTCCCGGGGATCGAACCCACTACCCTGGCGTTACAAGCGCCATGCTCTACCAACTGAGCTACAGAAGGACCACTAGATGCACCAGAGTAGATGATGATAACAGCAGCAAAGTAAACATACATATATTTCTAGAGTGAATGTCAATTGTATTTCCTGGATTCCTCACTTACACTCTGCTTGTCCTGCTTCCCACAGTGGACACGCAAAAACAACAAATGTATGGCTGCATGACTAAGTCCTTTTGGATAAAAGCAACTGCTAAATATTACTATTCTGTTATTATTAGAGGTCTAGGCTGTGGTTTTGGTGGCTCTAGGCCCATGCAGGCTTTTGTTCTAGTCTGAGGTAGACTCATGTCATTCCCTCTGGTCCAAATCTTTCTTCAACATGACCAGCACTCGACCCACTGATGGACTGAGCTTCTGTAGGACACACAGAGAGTAGACACACCATAAATAATGGGTGTCCCAAATGGCATCCTATTTTCTATAGGGTGCCTATTCCCTATGGGCCCGGGAATTAGGGTGCAATTTGGGACACAACTATAGCCTTGCTTTGTCCTGCCCTGTCCTTAGTTCCTTTTTTATGTCTCTGTTTTAGTTTGGTCAGGGCGTGAGTTGGGGTGGGCATTCTATGTTTTGCATTTTAGGTGTTGTATTTCTGTGTTTGGCCTGGTATGGGGTGCAATTGAGGCAGCTGTCGATCGTTGTCTCTGATTGAGAACCATACTTAGGCAGCCTGTTTTCCCACTATGGGTTGTGAGTAGTTATTTTCTGTTTAGTGTTTTTGTTGCACCTTACAGGACTGTTTCGTTTTCGTTCATTCTCTTTGTTATTTTGTTTTGTGTTCAGTTGAAATAAATATATTATGGACACTTACCACGCTGCACATTGGTCCGATATTTCATACTCCTCGTCAGAGGAAGAAGAAAATCATTACATGCTTGCCAGGCTTACAGCAGTAGCATTACTACATGGCATGGCAATAAAAACTACAGGCATATACACTGCACAAATTGCATGTCTAAGACTGGACTGAGGTTAGAAACATTGCTTTGAGTGTCAAAAGAAAACTGCCGCCCCATCTGTCAAGTCCTCTCCACCTGTTCTGGGTCCATCTGAGTGGTTCCATCCTGGTACACCATGGTTAGAACCAGAGCACTGGCCTACCTGGCCTCCTTCAGCACCCTGCCCCTCTCCTCGGGACTCAACTTCCCAGTATCCCTTTCTCTGGGACATGGCTATGTTCAGACAAGCTTTGGATTGGTTGGACTGGGCCTGGGGGTCACTAGCTGCTTCCCCCCTCTGGTCCTGTTTCTGGGGTGATTTGACCCTGGTTAGGTCCAGGTTTGGCTCACTTCAGCTTGAATGGTTTGGGAGTTTTGGCTTGTCGATTTTGGGGTGTGTCTGAACTAGAATGGTCCCTGGTTGATTCAAACCCTCTCTTCCCCAATGGGACACCCAATCTTAGCCTACCTAGGTTGGCTGGGGGTCTATGCAGGGAGTTAGGGTTTAGGGCTAAGCCCTTGGTTCCCTCAGTCTTGTGAAGGGTCTTGCACTTCCTCTGATCTCCCAGGCGTTTTCCAAATGACCTGACGATGAATGCTGGAACCAAATAATTTACTATTTTGCTGTGTTTACAAAAAAGGACGGTTACACATAATGAGCTTTAATGGAGTGAACAAAACCTTTCAAATCAAATCAAATGTATTTACATAGCCCTTCGTACATCAGCTGATATCTCAAAGTGCTGTACAGAAACCCAGCCTAAAACCCCAAACAGCATGCAATGCAGGTGTTGAAGTACGTTGGCTAGGAAAAACTCCCCAGGAAGGCCAAAACCTAGGAAGAAACCTAGAGAGGAACCAGGCTATGAGGGGTGGCCAGTCCTCTTCTGGCTGTGCCGGGTGGAGATTATAATAGAACATGGCCAAGATGTTCAAATGTTC
Organism: Oncorhynchus keta; assembly: GCF_023373465.1. Taxonomy (NCBI): domain Eukaryota; kingdom Metazoa; phylum Chordata; class Actinopteri; order Salmoniformes; family Salmonidae; genus Oncorhynchus; species Oncorhynchus keta. The sequence goes on along the minus strand of NC_068455.1, from coordinate 66,675,413 downwards.
ATAAATTACCAGCATGGTCCCTGAGCTGACAAGGTACAAATCTGTCGTTCTGCCCCTGAACAGGCAGTTAACCCACTGTTCCGAGGCCGTCATTGAAAATAAGAATTTGTTCTTAACTGACTTGCCTAGTAAAATAAAGGTAAAAAAAAAAAAAAAAGGTCTGGGACAGGGAGCACCTCCGCGGAACAGGTCAGGATTCCATAGCCGCAGGCAGAACAGTTGAAACTGGAGCAGCAGCACGGCCAGGTGGACTGGGGACAGCAAGGAGTCATCATGCCAGGTAGTCCTGAGGCATGGTCTTACGGCTCAGGTCCTCCGAGAGAAAGAAAGAAAGAGCGAAAGAGAGAATTAGAGAGAGCATACTTAAATTCACACAGGACACCGGATAAGACAGGAGAAGTACTCCAGATATAACAAACTGACCCTAGCCCCCCGACACATAAACTACTGCAGCATAAATACTGGAGGCTGAGACAGGAGGGGTCAGGAGACACTGTGGCCCCATCCGATCATACCCCCGGATAGGGCCAAATAGGCAGGATATAACCCCACCCACTTTGCCAAAGTACAGCCCCCACACCACTAGAGGGATATCTTCAACCACCAACTTACCATTCTGAGACAAGGCCGAGTATAGCCCACAAAGATCTCCGTCACGGCACAACCCAAGGGGGGGGGCGCCAACCCAGACAGGAAGATCACATCAGTGACTCAACCCACTCAAGTGACGCACCCCTCCTAGGGACAGCATGAAAGAGCACCAGTAAGCCAGTGACTCAGCCCCTGTAATAGGGTTAGAGGCTCAGAGAATCCCAGTGGAAAGAGGGGAACCGGCCAGGCAGAGACAGCAAGGGCGGTTCGTTGCTCCAGAGCCTTTCCGTTCACCTTCACACTCCTAGGCCAGACTACACTCAATCATATGACCCACTGAAGAGATGAGTCTTCAGTAAAGACTTAAAGGTTGAGACCGAGTTTGCGTCTCTCACATGGGTAGGCAGGCCATTCCTGCCTCCAGCTGTTTGCTTAGAAATTCTAGGGACAATTAGGAGGCCTGCGTCTTGTGACCGTAGCGTACGTGTAGGTATGTACGGCAGGACCAAATCAGAGAGATGGGTAGGAGCAAGCCCATGTATTGCTTTGTAGGTTAGCAGTAAAACCTTGAAATCAGCCCTTGCCTTGACAGGAAGCTAGTGTAGGGAGGCTAGCACTGGAGTAATATGATACATTTTTTGGTTCTAGTCTGGATTCTAGCAGCCGTATTTAGCACTAACTGAAGTTTATTTAGTGCTTTATCCGGGTAGCCGGAAAGTAGAGCATTGCAGTAGTCTAACCTAGAAGTAACAAATGCATGGATTAATTGTTCTGCATCGTTTTTGGACAGAAAGTTTGCAATGTTATGTAGATGGAAAAAAGCTGTCCTTGAAACAGTCTTGATATGTTCGTCAAAAGAGAGATCAGGGTCCAGAGTAACGCCGAGGTCCTTCACAGTTTTATTTGAGACGACTGTACAAGCAGTAAGATTAATTGTCAGATTCAACAGAAGATCTCTTTGTTTCTTGGGACCTAGAACAAGCATCTCTCTTTTGTCCGAGTTTAAAAGTCGAACGTTTGCAGCCATCTACTTCCTTATGTCTGAAACACAGGCTTCTAGCGAGGGCAACTTTGGGGCTTCACCCTTTTAGGGAGTTTTATTCCTCTGCTGGTAGCGTGACTACAGCTCAAGCTCATTACCATAACGCACAATGCGCAAAAATATTCCTAAAAATATTTAACCTCCACACATTAACAAGTAAAATAGCTCAAATGAAAGATAAACAAGTTGTTTATCTAGCCAGCAAGTCAGATTTCTAAAATGTTTTACGGCGAAAACATAGCACATATTTATGTCAAACCACCACCGCAGACATATCTCATTAGCATAGCCAAGTAGGAAAAAATATGCAATCAACAAACGCAGGATTACAAAAAAAATCATTTCACTAACCTTTTGAAATCTTCATCAGATGACAGTAATATAACATGTTACACAGTACATTCATTTTTTTTCAATAATATTCTATATATATCCATAAATCTCTGTTTACAATTACGCATCGTTCAAAAAATGCTACTAAAATGTGAGGAGAAATTAAATAGCTCCGGCAGATAACGTCAGCTAACAAGGAATACACATCATAAACTTTGACTAAATATGCATGTTTTACATATGTATAGGAAGATACACTTATTCTAAATGCAATCGCTGTGTTACATGTATTTTTAACGTTACAGGTAGAGTTCACTAGGCTAAACTAGGAGTCGGCGCTCCAAAAGTACCATTCTGGCTCCTCTACCTTGGAGTCGACAGAAACCCAAAATTAACACAAATATTTCCTTACCTTTGCTGTTCTTCCATCAACAGAACTGGAAGGGATTAACTCACCAAACCAGCGTTTAGTTTTCAAGTCTGCGTCTTTCGGTTCTCAAAATACACGCATTTCTGTCAAAATGTAGGCAAAAATTGAAGTGGATGCGCACCAAAACGTCGAAATGATATATTATATGTCGAGTTCACTTGTCAAACTAACTTCATAATCAAGCTTTAACATGTTATAAAGGTGTACAGCAATTTTGAGAACAAACAGAAACACAGGCACCGTTCAATCGATCTTGGAAAAGAGAGAGGACTTGACCATTGCGCACAGAAAAGTGACAGGTTTTTTTGAGTGACTGAGAGCTTACCCCGTGCTCAAACTCTCGGGAGCCGGCGATTCTCACAATGAGAAGCCCCATTGAAAGCTGAGATCACGCTGAACACGTGGAGACTGTTCCTGGCGCTGTAACTGTTTGGGGAAGGTGTTTGCGATGAGGTCAAAGGTGACCCAACTTTTCAGATGAGAAGAGATAGTTTGGGAGAATGCAGATTTTGAGAGTTCTGCTTTACATAGAGACACAATTTAAACGGTTTTAGAAGCTTTAGAGTGTTTTCTATTCGATAATATTTTTTATTTGCATATATTAGCAACTTTTGACAAAAATGTATCATGTTTTATATGGGTACCCAAATCCTCCAGAAGGGGCAGTAAACCGTGGTATCCTGAACAGGTTATGTAGATGGAAAAAAAGCTGTCCTTGAAACAGTCTTGATATGTTCGTCAAAAGAGAGATCAGGGTCCAGAGTAACGCCGAGGTCCTTCACAGTTTTATTTGAGACGACTGTACAAGCAGTAAGATTAATTGTCAGATTCAACAGAAGATCTCTTTGTTTCTTGGGACCTAGAACAAGCATCTCTCTTTTGTCCGAGTTTAAAAGTTATGTCCATATGTCTGAAACACAGGCTTCTAGCGAGGGCAACTTTGGGGCTTCACCATGTTTCATTGAAATGGACAGCTGTGTGTCATCCGCATAGCAGTGAAAGTTAACATTATGTTTCCGAATGACATCCCCAAGAGGGAAAATATATAGTGAAACAATAGTGGTCCTAAAACGGGACCTTGAGGAACACCGAAATTTACAGTTGATTTGTCAGAGGACAAACCATTCACAGAGACAAACTGATATCTTTCCGACAGATAAGATCTAAACCAGGCCAGAACTTGTCTGTGTAGACCAATTTGGGTTTCCAATCTCTCCAAAAGAATGTGGTGATCGATGGTATCAAAAGCAGCACTAAGGTCTCGGAGCACGAGGACAGATATAGAGCCTCGGTCTGATGCCCTTAAAAGGTAATTTATCACCTTCACAAGTGCAGTCTCAGTGCTATGTTGGGGTCTAAAACCAGACTGAAGCATTTCGTCTGCATTGTTTGTCTTCAGGAAGGCAGTGAGTTGCTGCGCAACAGCCTTTTGTAACATTTTTGAGAGGAATGGAAGATTCGATATAGGCCGATAGTTTTTATATTTTCTTGGTCAAGGTTTGGCTTTTTCAAGAGAGGCTTTATTACTGCCACTTTTAGTGAGTTTGGCACACATCCGGTGGATAGAGAGCCGTTTATTATGTTCAACATAGGAGGGCTAAGCACAGGAAGCAGCTCTTTCAGTAGTTTAGTTGGAATAGGGTCCAGTACGCAGCTTGAAGGTTTAGAGGCCATGATTATTTTCATCATTGTGTCAAGAGATATAGTACTAAAACACTTTAGTGTCTCTCTTGATCCGAGGTCCTGGCAGAGTTGTGCAGACTCAGGACAACTGAGCTTTGAAGGAATACGCAGATTTAAAGAGGAGTCGGTAATTTGCTTTCTAATAATCATGATCTTTTCCTCAAAGAAGTTCATGAATTTATTACTGCTGAAGTGAAAGCCATCCTCACTTGGGGAATGCTGCTTTTTCGTTAGCTTTGCGACAGTATCAAAATACATTTTTCTTATTTTCCTCAATTAAGTTGGAAAAATAGGACGATCGAGCAGCAGTGAGGGCTCCTCGATACTGCACGGTACTGTCTTTCCAAGCTAGTCGGAAGACTTCCAGTTTGGTGTGGCGCCATTTCCGTTCCAATTTTCTGGAAGCTTGCTTCAGAGCTCGGGTATTTTCTGTGTACCAGGGAGCTAGTTTCTTATGATAAATGTTTTTAGTTTTTAGGGGTGCAACTGTATCTAGGGTATTGCGCAAGGTTAAATTGAGTTCCTCAGTTAGGTGGTTAACTGATTTTCGTCCTCTGACGTCCTTGGGTAGGCAGAGGGAGTCCGGAAGGGCATCAAGGAATCTTTGTGTTGTCTGTGAATGTATAGCACGACTTTTGATGCTCCTTGGTTGGGGTCTGAGCAGATTATTTGTTGCAATTGCAAACATAATAAAATGGTTTCTATAACCTTTCTATTCTCTCAATTCCTTTCACAGCAAGATGGTGAAAAATGTGTGTGTGAAATGGTGAAGAGACAGCAAGAGGAGAATGAGAGAATAGAGAGAGAGAGACAGAAAGAGAGAGAGCGAGAAAGAGAGTCAGTCCCAGACAGTGATCTCTACTGCACAGTCAGTCCCAGACAGTGATCTCTAGTGCACAGTCAGTCCCAGACAGTGATCTCTAGTGCACAGTCAGTTCCAGACAGTGATCTCTACTGCACAGTCAGTCCCAGACAGTGATCTCTACTGCACAGTCAGTCCCAGACAGTGATCTCTACATGCACAGTCAGTCCCAGACAGTGATCTCTACATGCACAGTCAGTCTCAGACAGTGATCTCTACTGCACAGTCAGTCCCAGACAGTGATCTCTAGTGCACAGTCAGTCCCAGACAGTGATCTCTACTGCACAGTCAGTCCCAGACAGTGATCTCTACTGCACAGTCAGTCCCAGACAGTGATCTCTACTGCACAGTCAGTCCCAGACAGTGATCTCTACTGCACAGTCAGTCCCAGACAGTGATCTCTAGTGCACAGTCAGTCCCAGACAGTGATCTCTACTGCACAGTCAGTCCCAGACAGTGATCTCTACTGCACAGTCAGTCCCAGACAGTGATCTCTACTGCACAGTCAGTCCCAGACAGTGATCTCTACTGCACAGTCAGTCCCAGACAGTGATCTCTACTGCACAGTCAGTCCCAGACAGTGATCTCTACTGCACAGTCAGTCCCAGACAGTGATCTGTACTGCACAGTCAGTCCCAGACAGTGATCTCTACTGCACAGTCAGTCCCAGACAGTGATCTCTAGTGCACAGTCAGTCCCAGACAGTGATCTCTAGTGCACAGTCAGTCCCAGACAGTGATCTCTAGTGCACAGTCAGTCCCAGACAGTGATCTCTAGTGCACAGTCAGTCCCAGACAGTGATCTCTACTGCACAGTCAGTCCCAGACAGTGATCTCTACTGCACAGTCAGTCCCAGACAGTGATCTCTTTTTATTTTTTATATATATTTTTTAGCTTTATTTAACTAGGCAAGTCAGTTAAGAACACATTCTTATTTTCAATGACGGCCTAGGAACAGTGGGTTAACTTCCTTGTTCAGGGGCAGAACGATTTGTACCTTGTCAGCTCAGTCCCATACAGTGATCTCTACTGCACAGTCAGTCCCATATAGTTTGACAGAAAAACAGACAGTCCAGAGAGAACAGACTAACCTCCATCTAACCCAGTCTCTCTCCACTGGAATACCTGCATTATTCATAGGAAGAAACTCCCCATTTTTATGCAAAGTGTGTGCAGAGTTGAATGAATCAAAATTCAGAGTCAGTGTGTGTGTGTGCAGGGTATACCCTGCTTACCAAGAGAACATCCTCAACTGATTTAGCTCTCTAGGGAGAGCTCAGCTGATTTCCTTGTAAACAGAAACAATTACATGCTGACACACACACACAGTTTCTGCTGACTATGTACCTCTACAGAGTCCTATATCCCCTAGGCCAGTATTCAGTTAGCCACTGAAGCCCTAAGGATGGCCCATAACCCAGTATGGAGAGTAAGATCCTCCATTTGGACACACTGCCCATTCACACCTCCATACAGAATCTATGTACTGCAGGGAAGCGGACTGCAGCACCATGATCTGCCCAGCACTCACTCACTCTCTCTCTCTCTGCATGATCTGCCCAGCACTCTCTCTCTCTCTCTCTCAAACACTGCATGCACACATTTGAGTAGGCCTAGTTGTGATTTCAATACTTTTTCCTGTCCAAAACAGGTACTTTTATTTGAGTATTTGAATAGTTAATTGTAAAAAAAATTAAATAGCCAACTGAATTGTATTTGAAAGTAATTACAAATATTTATTTAAAATGCTATTTTCAAATACATGGGTTAAATGCATGGGTGTACTTTCCACGTGTAACAATTAACTACTTGTTTTTTCAAAAGCTATCTGAATACTTGTTTTGAAATGTATTGAAAAGTAGTTGAAGCATCTCATTAAAATAACCCAGGTCTGACATGCACACACAGTGGAAAGACTAGAGGTTTAAACTATCGTCAGGCCTTTTAGTTTAACACCCAACAGGGAGCCATCACTTCTCTACGCTGTGGTCTGCCGTGGTGCAATACTGTCGAACTCTTCCATTTCCATGGAAATCAAGGGGGATGAGCAGTGGGGGAATTCTCTCTGTTTCACTCACTCTCAAGGCTGTGTTCCAAATGGCCCCCTAGTACACTACTTTTGACCAGGATCCACAGGGCTCTGGTCAAAAGTAGTGCACTATGTGGGGAATAGGGTGGCATTTACAATGTATCTCAAAGTGTTTCAGGGAGAGGGACAGGGGGTTGTGGTTTGAGTGGTTTTCTGCATGGGAGTGAGATACCAACCATAACACAACCAATAAAATCGTACATTTCCCGATCACCATCACTCAGGTGTTTACCAAAACAACTGGCGTCTGGGAGGCCATTTTGTTGTTGTTTGAATTACGGACTGCAGATTGAACAAAATGCCGTTCCTCTGGTTGTGAAACACCTGAGTGGTGTTGTGGTGGTTAGTAGCCAGGGGGGGTCTGCTCTACCCTTGTAGAGAGGATGTGTGTCTCTGCCCAGTGTACACACACACACACACACACACACACACACACACACACACACACACACACACACACACACACACACACACACACACACACACACACACACACACACACACACACACACACACTTCCTTACTGCATACTGAAACATAACTGAGGTCTGATATCCTGTCTATACATTACTGTTCCTGTCTCAGCTGTTTACTGACACACACACACACACACACACACACACACACACACACACACACACACACACACACACACACACACACACACACACACACACACACACAAACACTTCCTTACTGCATACTGAAACATAACTGAGGTCTGATATCCTGTCTATACATTACTGTTCCTGTCTCACACACACACACACACACACACACACACACACACACACACACACACACACACACACACACACACACACACACACACACACACACACACACACACACACACACACACACACACACACACACACACACACACTACTGTTTACTGAGGTCTGACATCCTGTCACACATTACACCTGTCACAGCTGTTTACACACACACACACACACACACACACACACACACACACACACACACACACACACACACACACACACACACACACACACATATGAACGCTTCCTTACTGATACTCTGTCAGCATGTTCAGAGTCAGTTATAATCACTGTATCATGATTCACACTTTTTTGGTTTAGTCCAAAAAAGGGCCTAGTCAAAAGTTACGCACTATATAGGGAATAGGGCGCTATTTGGGACGCACCCTTTATTTCATCAGCACTGTGATATATATGATCTGCCTGGGGCCCTGAGTTTTTCCTAGTCAGGCCTTGTGGTTGGGGGAAATCTCTGGGCCCTATAGATTACTGGTCAACAGCTCCAGGATCAGCTTCCCCTTCACCAAATCCCAACAGTAACCATTAGAGGAAAAAATGATAAACCAGCCTTAAATGAGCATCTATGAACAATACTGAACGTCCTGTAAGGCCATCTAGTGGCTCACTACAGAAGTGCCAATTTGTCCAGGATATAAAATCCCATAAAATCCCTAACATCCATCTCTAACAGTGGAGGCTGGTGGGAGGCGCTATAGGAGGACAGGCTCATTGTAATGGCTGGAATGGAATAAATGGAATGGTATCAAATGGTACCAAACCACAGTCAGCATCTCCTCCTCCAGCTGAAACCATTAATCTGGATACATGTCTTTCTGTGACCTGAACTAACCCATGTTTCCACTGTGACCTGAACTAACCCATGTTTCAACTGTGACCTGAACAAACCCATGTTTCCACTGTGTCCTGAACTAACCCATGTTTCCACTGTGATCTGAACTAACCCATGTTTCCACTGTGAGCTGAACTAACCCATGTTTCCACTGTGAGCTGAACTAACCCATGTTTCCACTGTGACCTGAACTAACCCATGTTTCCACTGTTCGTAATGTGTTAGTGTATCCTGAACTAACCCATGTTTCCATTGTGACCTGAACTAACCCATGTTTCCAGTGTGACCTGAACTAACCCATGTTTCCATTGTGACCTGAACTAACCCATGTTTCCACTGTGCGTAATGTGTTAGTGTATCCTGAACTAACCCATGTTTCCATTGTGACCTGAACTAACCCATGTTTCCATTGTGACCTGAACTAACCCATGTTTCCACTGTGACCTGAACTAACCCATGTTTCCACTGTGCGTAATGTGTTAGTGTGTCCTGAACTAACCCATGTTTCCATTGTGTCCTGAACTAACCCATGTTTCCATTGTGACCTGAACAAACCCATGTTTCCACTGTGCGTAATGTGTTAGTGTGTCCTGAACTAACCCATGTTTCCATTGTGACCTGAACTAACCCATGTTTCCACTGTGCGTAATGTGTTAGTGTGTCCTGAACTAACCCATGTTTCCACTGTGACCTGAACTAACCCATGTTTCCACTGTGACCTGAACTAACCCATGTTTCCACTGTGACCTGAAATAACCCATGTTTCCACTGTGACCTGAACTAACCCATGTTTCAACTGTGACCTGAACTAACCCATGTTTCCACTGTGCGTAATGTGTTAGTGTGTCCTGAACTAACCCATGTTTCCACTGTGACCTGAACTAACCCATGTTTCCACTGTGACCTGAACTAACCCATGTTTCCACTGTGACCTGAACTAACCCATGTTTCCACTGTGACCTGAACTAACCCATGTTTCCACTGTGACCTGAACTAACCCATGTTTCCACTGTGTCCTGAACTAACCCATGTTTCCACTGTGACCTGAACTAACCCATGTTTCCACTGTGACCTGAATATATGCCATGTTTCCAGTTTCCACTGTGACCTGAACTAACCCATGTTTCCACTGTGACCTGAACTAACCCATGTTTCCACTGTGTCCTGAACTAACCCATGTTTCCACTGTGACCTGAACTAACCCATGTTTCCACTGTGACCTGAACTAACCCATGTTTCCACTGTGACCTGAACTAACCCATGTTTCCACTGTGACCTGAACTAACCCATGTTTCACTGTGACCTGAACTAACCCATGTTTCCACTGTGACCTGAACTAACCCATGTTTCCACTGTGACCTGAACTAACCCATGTTTCCACTGTGACCTGAACTAACCCATGTTTCCACTGTGACCTGAACTAACCCATGTTTCCACTGTGACCTGAACTAACCCATGTTTCCACTGTGACCTGAACTAACCCATGTTTCCACTGTGACCTGAACTAACCCATGTTTCCACTGTGACCTGAACTAACCCATGTTTCCACTGTGACCTGAACTAACCCATGTTTCCACTGTGACCTGAACTAACCCATGTTTCCACTGTGACCTGAACTAACCCATGTTTCCACTGTGACCTGAACTAACCCATGTTTCCACTGTGTCCTGAACTAACCCATGTTTCCACTGTGACCTGAACTAACCCATGTTTCCACTGTGACCTGAACTAACCCATGTTTCCACTGTGACCTGAACTAACCCATGTTTCCACTGTGACCTGAACTAACCCATGTTTCCACTGTGACCTGAACTAACCCATGTTTCCACTGTGACCTGAACTAACCCATGTTTCCACTGTGACCTGAACTAACCCATGTTTCCACTGTGACCTGAACTAACCCATGTTTCCACTGTGACCTGAACTAACCCATGTTTCCACTGTGACCTGAACTAACCCATGTTTCCACTGTGACCTGAACTAACCCATGTTTCCACTGTGACCTGAACTAACCCATGTTTCCACTGTGACCTGAACTAACCCATGTTTCCACTGTGTCCTGAACTCACCCATGTTTCCACTGTGACCTGAACTAACCCATGTTTTCACTGTGACCTGAACTAACCCATGTTTCCACTGTGTCCTGAACTCACCCATGTTTCCACTGTGACCTGAACTAACCCATGTTTCCACTGTGACCTGAACTAACCCATGTTTCCACTGTGTCCTGAACTCATGTTTCCACCCATGTTTTCCACTGTGACCTGAACTAACCCATGTTTTCACTGTGACCTGAACTAACCCATGTTTCCACTGTGACCTGAACTAACCCATGTTTCCAGTGTGACCTGAACTAACCCATGTTTCCACTGTGACCTGAACTAACCTATGTTTCCACTGTGACCTGAACTAACCCATGTTTCCAGTGTGACCTGAACTAACCCATGTTTCCAGTGTGACCTGACCTAACCCATGTTTCCAGTGTGACCTGAACTAACCCATGTTTCCACTGTGACCTGAAATAACCCATGTTTCCACTGTGACCTGAACTAACCCATGTTTCCACTGTGCGTAATGTGTTAGTGTGTCCTGAACCAACCTGTGCTTCCTCCACAGTTCTTCTGTGTAGTAGTCACCAATGGCCCATCCATGTCCCCCTCTGTCACCCCCTGGCCCTCTCTATCCCTCAACCGCCCTTGTGAGGGGGACACCTCCTGGTGGTGGGGGTTGGTACTGCCACTGTCCTTCCAATCTATCTTTCTTCATCCCTCCTTCCGACTCCGCTCTTCTTTCGCCCTCCGCCACTCCCATGCTGTCAATCTTTCTGCCCTCTCCATCTCTACCCTCTCTGATTGTCAGTAGTCATGTCACAAAAGAGCAGTTTCCTCTTCATGGGGTCTCTCTGTGGTTCTCCCCTGGTCCTCCTGCTGTCACAAACTCCTCTGACTGGGCTATCTCCCTGCAGCGCCACCTGCTGCTCAACTACACTGTGGCTCTCTGCGCTATCCCTGTGGCTGAGGTTCTCAGTAACTTCGCACAAACGAAAGATATTTTTTTGCCTCCATCTCTCTCTAGTGTATGACTTGCACCAAAACCATCCTTTTGTAACCAATCGTTTACTCCAATGTCATTCTCCTCTATTTCTGATGAAGGAAATCAGCCCTCTTTCTGGTCTCTGTCACAGCCTGCCATCTCGTTGGCCTCTTTCAGGTAGAGGCAACAGGAGAGTTCCAAACTGCCATTTAGTTACAAGCGTTAGGGCCTGACGGTCAGCATCTCCTCCTCCAGCTGAAACCATTTATGTGGGCTTGGCTTTAGCCAGGCTCTCCCTCTAGCCTTCCAGGTCTACGGTGGGGTCCTCTTGGCTACGTTCAGGACCTTGTCATTCCCCATCTACACTTCCTAAGTGCCAGTCTTCACTTTGAGTCTTTCGGCTTGTTACGTGGTTCTCTGGTGCTAGGAGGATGGTGGTCCACAGGCCCTAGTTGACTTTTTTCTCTAAGGGGGCTAGAGTGCTCTGTGCTGGGGAGGGGTGGTCTGACAGGGCCCTGGAACTGACAGGCCTATCTGGATCCTTTGCGAGATTTCTTACCGCCCATAAGCTGGTGCTGAAGATGCTCTGCTCTACTTCCTCCACAGAGCATATGAGCACCTGGAGAAGCCCGACTCTGTGGTGAGAACAATGATCTTTGACTTCTCAAATGCTTTCAATAACATACAAGCCTGCTTGCTGGCCCAAAAGCTAGAGGACATTCACATAAACCCACACACAAACAAATGGATTGTGAACTACCTGATCAATAGATCACAGTTGGTAAGACTGAACCAGGAAGCATCAGATCGGATATGTACAAACACGGGGGGGCGCCGCAGGGGACGGTCCTGTCACTTTTTCTGTTTACCCTCTACACAAATGACTTCACACACACACAACAATGAACTGAGACACTTACAGAAATTCTCTGATGACTCTGCTGTAGTAAGCTGTGTCATGAGAGGAGACGATGCTCATCTAAGGGATATACAAGAGTCCTTTGTGAAATGGTGTGAGGATAATTACTTCCACCTGAATGTACTAAAGCCAAAGGAGCTAGTGGTAGATTTTAGGAAAAATAAATGTTTTTAATCCCATTTCAAGTAATTGTGAAGAGATTGTCACTGTTGACTCGTATAAGTACTTGGGTGTAATACTGGACAACAAACTGAACTAGAAGGGGTCTACAAAAACACCCAATCCAAACCGTACTTTTTAAACAAGCTTACATCTTTTAATGTCTGTGACAAAATGCTCCATAGCACTATCTTAGCGAGAGACACTCTGATGACACACCCCTCTCCACAGGGCTCTGATGACACACACCCCCTCCACAGCGTTCTGATGACACACACCCCCTCCACAGGGCTCTGATGACACACACCCCTTCCACAGCGCTCTGATGACACACACCCCCTCCACAGCGCTCTGATGACACACACCCCTCCACAGCACTCTGATGACACACACACCCTCCACAGCACTCTGATGACAAACACACCCACTCCACAGCACTCTGATGACACACAACCCCTACACAGCACTCTGAGGACAAACACACCCCCTCCACAGCACTCTGACACACACCCCTTCCACAGCACTCTGACACACACCCAGGGAGTACCTATGATGAAAATTACAGGCCTCTCTCATCTTTTTAAGTGGGAGAACTTGCACAATTGGTGGCTGACTAAATACTTTTTTGCCCCACTGTAACTGTTTTATGAGGTCTTTCTATTGGAAAATGTTGGTGTCTGTTTCCCACCAGAGTAGGATAGAAACAGTACTTCAATCAATCTATTATTTTCGGGATAATATGGTTGGTGCATGTGCCTTTGTGTCTTTTTATCATGTGTTGGTCATTGTTGTGTGTCCTGTCATTGTACGTCATTGATGATGCATGCTGTGATAAAACAATTACCCAAGTTGGGATTGATAAAGTAATACTCTACTCTCCAAGGGGAAGTGGATGGAGCATGTGAGCTGTCTCTTCAGGTGAGCTGTGGGAGAAGACCAAAGGCAACCAATCAGTTGACAGAGAAAATTAAAATCTGTGTTCTTACTGGACACGTTCAGGTAGTACCTCTGTTTCAAAACGTTTTTCCTCTAACTGAACCTGACCCTGATGCATCTCTCTCTGAGCAGCAAGAAGCAACAAGGAGTCCTAGGGGCTAGTTGTAGTCCACTCTCTCCAGGGAGGCTCCTGTGAGGGGGTATGGAGGACCAGGGAGTACCTCCCTCTGGGGGTAGAGGAGGGGGCAGGGTCCTCGGACATAAACTACGGACAATAAATGCAATTGCGTTTTATCAAAGGCAATTTGAATACACAGAGATACTGTGATGAGATTCTGAGGCCTTTTGTCGTGCCATTCATCCACCACCATCACCTCGTGTTTCAACATGATAATGCATGGCCCCGTGATGCAGGGATCTGCACACAATTTCTTGAAGCTGAAAATGACCCAGTTCTTCCATGGCCTGCATACTCACCAGACATGTCACCAATTGAGCATGTTTGGGATGCTCTCGATAGACGTGTACGACAGCGTGTTCCAGTTCCCGCCAATATCTAGCAACTTTATACAGTCATTGAAGAGGAGTGGGACAACATTCCACATGCCACAATCAACAGCCTGATCAATCTATGCGAAGGAGATGTGAAAAACTGCATAAGGCAAATGGTGGTTCTCTGATTCACGCTCCTCTCTCTTTTTTTAAAGGTACATTACATGACCAAAAGTATGTGGACACCTGCTCTCATTCGAGAACCATGAAAAACAGCCCCAGACCATTCTTCCTCCTCCACCCAAACTTTACAGTTGGCACTATGCATTCGGGCAGGTAGCGTTCTCCTGGCATCAGTCAAACCCAGATTCGTCCGTCGGACTGCCAGATGGTGAGGCGTGACTCATCACTCTAGAGAACACCTTTCCACTGCTCCAGAGGCCAATGGTGGCGAGTTTACACCACTCCAGCCGACGCTTGGCATTGTACACAGTGATCTTAGGCTGCTCGGCCATGGACACCCATTTCATGAAGCTTCTGACGAACAGTTATTGTGCTGACGTTGCTTCCAGAGGCAGTTTGGAACTCAGTACTGAGTGTTGCAACTGAGTACGGATGATTTTTACACAATACGTGCTTCAGCACTTTGCGGTCCTGTTGTGTGAGCTTGTGTGGCCTACCGCTTCGCGGCTATTCCAGAACAGCCCCCACGCCCTGCAGCTCATGCCTGGACAAAGCCTCACGCGCCTGGAGAGAGGATGTGTTGGTGGTGGTGCCCTGTGAGAGGAGAGAGGGAGAAGTTAGAGTTAATATGCAACTCTCATGAACCATCCAATGCCCACAGCCCTTACTAACATGTTATATAGTGATACCAGTAATTGCAATAAAATAGGACATTCCAAAAGGTTATACGATAAATAATTTCAAAACAGGTGCCTTACCTTGGTGAATGACCGCAGGTTCTCAGTGATCCACCCCAGCCCGGCCCTGGCTCTCTCTTCCTCTGCCCTGGCCTTGAACAACTGGTGCTGGGCCACAATCTGACCCCACTGGAGCCTGGCCATCTCCCTCCTCTGCTCCGCCACTCTTTTCCATCCTTCTCTTTTATCTCATGCCCCTCTCCATCTCCGCAGAGGCCGAGGTCCAGGAACTGGAAGCGTTCTGAGCAGGAGGTCTCCACCATGTCGGTGATGCCCTGGAAGAACTGGCGCTGGGTGAGGGCGGCCAGGGCCTTGGTGTTCAGCTCCTCCTGGTAGAGATAGTGAGAACAGGACAGGGGGCCCTGGTGGGTGGGTACTGAGGGCCGAGGCAGCAGCCTCTCCCTGGGTCTTTCCTTCCTTGGAATCTGGGTCTACTTTGAGGTAGGTTCCTAGTTTCCTCACCTCGTCCGTGAGGGTCTGTAGTGCGGCATTTGTCCTGGCATTCTCCGTCCCCAGCGCCGCGTTGACATCCTTCAGCCTGCCATTGGCCGCATCCCCTGCTGAGCAGCTAATCGGAGCGCAGCGTCAGTCTGGGCGGTGGCGAGCTCCTGGAGCTTCTTGTGGCGCCTCTGTTTCAGCGGCTTCTCCTCTTTAAACGCAACTAGCTCCGCCTCTAGGTCTTCCACTATCACCTCCCCCTCTGTCAAGGATGAAAAGGATGAGGAAGGGTGGACCATGCTACTTGCAGCCGCAGGCCTACAGGTCTTGAGGACTTCGCCCAGGGCAGCCTGATCAAATATGGGCTTGACGGGGTCGCCATAAAGGCCCGGGCCTCCTCTGGGGTAAGGACGTTGCCCTGCTTGAGGGTGTGGCAGACAAAGCCAAGGAGGTGGAGGTTTTCTGAAGCACAGGCAAAACAGCCAATCAAACTCAGAGCCTTTCAGGGATAGGGTGCCCAGATAACCTAAGCGACCAAGCGCATCCACAAACTGACCG
This sequence comes from Oncorhynchus keta, assembly GCF_023373465.1. Classification (NCBI taxonomy): domain Eukaryota; kingdom Metazoa; phylum Chordata; class Actinopteri; order Salmoniformes; family Salmonidae; genus Oncorhynchus; species Oncorhynchus keta. Next base: position 66,659,293 of record NC_068455.1, on the reverse strand, counting down.
CCGTCTAACATGACGACAGCACCCTACCACAGATAGGACAATGAGACAGATATTTCACCAGATGTATAAATGTGAAGCATACGCTTGGCTACCAAAGATGGTAGTGAGAGCAGTGTGGGAGAAGATGGAACGAAGATGGAACATTTTCTCATCAATGAAATATTTGATCCCAATACAGTTTTCTGTTCCCAAAACTAGAATATGTTACAAACAGAGTGGACTAAGTTTCATTGACTTGACCACTTGCCAAAGCTTAAAAAATATATTTAATTGTTTAAAAGGCGTGCAAACGCTAAACGAGTTATTGCACACGTGCCCTTCACACAGTACACGTTCCCTCACGGAAATATGCAAAAAAATTAATGCTAGAACGTGCCAATAGGATCTGGCTAGCTAGTGCATGGTTCTGCCCACTATGACTCATTTGTTCCCATTTGAAACAATGGGCTGTGGTCTATCTTGGTTTAGTTATACAAATCTTTGATCCTTTTATTTTTAATCCCAGCCCCCGCAGGAGGTCTTTTACCTTTTGGTATGCGCCATTGTAAATTAAATACAATTATTATCTGACTTGCCTAGTTAAATAAAGGTTAAATAAAATAAAATACTGTCTGGCTACCACACTGTCATAGAGGCAGTAACATTAGGGTCAAACCGGGTGAGGGTGGGATTTATATAGAGGTGAGGAGAATGGTTTGAATTGACAAAAAATATTATCATCGATATGTTATCTCAACTGTAACATCATAGTAATGGAATATAAATCAAATTGTTCCTTTCAAGACAAGACAATTTCCTGTGGAGAAGATGGTTCCTGAAATGAGGGGTAAACTCTCAGTTTGAGCTATTTCCAATATGAAATCTAAAGGACCTAGAAATTGTCAGGATGAAAGCTTCTCCGCCCTGATGATCGTGTCCTCAGTCAATAATCTCCATCGTTCATTGGTTCGGTAGGTCACGTTAATGAGGAGGCGTGGATTTGAAACTAATCACAACGGCATGATTGAGTTGAGCGTTGAAGAAATGTTTCACCGAAAATAGTTTGTTTGTGAACTATAACTCCGGTGACACTGAAACTGTCACCTTTACACCCTAAGTAAGAACAGAAGTTGTTTAACATAATAAACTAGCTAACGTTACTGTAAACTCGCTAGCCACATTCTAACGCCTGAGGTCCCTGAAGTGAATAGCTGCATCAATTTGTCCACCGGTACTTTACGTTGTTAAATTCTTGTTTTTCAACTGGTAGGAAGCGGCTACACGAGCGAAATGCGCGCTCTCAACCATCTTCTTTGGGGTTATTGGCGAACTAAACGCAAAATATGTATTGTGGCCAGCAACTGGACGGGGATGAAACAATTCACGAAAGAAAAGTAAATTACACTACGGGGAAGATACATTTAACATGCATCCACACAAACAACGAAATAATAACAAATATATACTTCAGTCGCTCGAAACCTCAAATCCCATGTTCAGGCTCCGGTGCCTGATATGGTTGGACCACACACGTCAGTAATCTATTTAGCTCATCAAATGTTAAACTCATAAATTGTTCAACTAAAGAAACAATATCATTAGGATATTTATTTATTTTTCAATTAGCCCCGTGCCGTTTATCACCATTGCTACAAAAGCGACAGTCGCGCTCTCATCCCAAATCAGTCACCCTCTCAACATTACGTCCTACGTCACGCGATGGGGATCCGCTAAACAACTTTTTCAGCCAATGAGAAAGTAGTCGAGCCTACCTGCCCACGCTCTTTTAACCTTTCAAGGTAAGTTTTGATATTTCTTTCATTCTGCACGGAGAACAGTGACCTAGCAGTGTGATTTGTTGATACGTTATTCGAGGTGAGTTTTGCTGGACAAGGTATGACATTCAAACGCATTGATAGAGAGAAATGCTTTTTATCACCCGTTTTATCACCCGTTGTGGTGGTGGTCGACAGACCGCTGTAAAGCGGGCTTGCACGGTATTCATTTGGCAACAATGCACATCACTCGGCTAGGTTCTGCAAGTCCTTTATCTAGCTAACCTAGTGCTGTGGAATAAATGTGAATTTTGCTATTCTAAATAGCAGCCTACTGTAGGCTACTACAGTACTGTAAATCAATGCATGCTTGTTTTTGTTGGCACAATACTCTACTGCACAGACTGCCGTGTCATGCTTACCAGCTGATTAACAGTCTTTGAATAACATGCATCCTTTGTTGAAGAACTGTAGTTTCTCGTCATCCTGTTATGATATAAGCATCTGGGTGTTAAATGTATCTATTGCATTTCTAGCTTTAGTTCACATCTCAACCTACAGTTTTAATTTGCTCTAGTTTAGAGCTACCTATTAGTATGCATGACATGTTGCTAAATTTAGGATGCAAAAGTAGAAAATGTTCCAAGATTATCTTTGGCTCAGTTATCTTTAATTGTATTGAAAGCAAGTAAGTAAATAATATATTAGTTCACAGTTGTCCAAAGCAAAGAGCCATGGTTCAATCCAAGACCTGGGTCCTGGCCCGTCACTTTGAAGGCTTCCCGGAGGACAGCAACTTTGAGCTGAAGCTGGAGCAGCAGCCAGAGCCTAAAGATGGAGGTAACAAACTAACACCTGTGGAGATGAGCTCATCACATTGACTTTCATCATCTGGACTTGTACTTGCACTGAGTACAAGATTCCTGTACCTGACTGAAGCTGATATGAGTGATGTCATACGATGTTGTTTTGTCTGTTTCAGAGGTGCTTCTCGAGGCACTGTTTCTCAGTGTGGATCCATACATGAGGTAGGGGAGAAAAGACAAAGGGGACGGGGTTGGATTCCCCTAACATTTTCCATTTAGGTCATGTGTCATGTAATGTGATAATCTATAAGGAAAACTATGTTATTATTCACTGAACAGTTTTGACTTTGCTAAACCACAATTCTTCAGTAGATTTCCTGACAGAAAACATCTCATCTGATGTGTTCTTCTGTGGTTGTTTCCAGACCGTTCAGCCGACTGCGTATGAAAGAGGGGGGAGTGATGATCGGAACTCAAGTGGCCAAGTAAGATAAATAAACCCGTCCACGTCCAAATGCCACCCTATTACCTACATAGTGCACTATGTAGGGAATATGTTGCCATTTGGGATGCAGGCCTAAGTTAACTGCCTTTCATCTACCATGAGAGGACATGCATGCCTACCGTTTACTGGAATAGAATGGACCCTGCGCCTGTTATTCATTTCTGAGGCAGTAGATTATCATTCGTGACTGCAGTTGTAAGAGAACAAATTGAATGCACTTGGCAGTGTACTCTGAGGTTCCGTTCCTGCCACAAGTGAATGGTTCAATGTGTTTTCACAGACAAAGTGTGTTATTGAGAGTGAGTCTGTCTGGATACGTACACAGAACCAAATGACTCTCCCCTGCATTCACTCTCTGCCCAGGGCTTTTTAAATGACTTTACTGAGTTTATTTCCTTGAATACTGTCATTAAACTATCTTTGTGAATATGTGCAGATTGCTTCCTTTGACATTTTCATATGTATTCCAATTAGTCTCTAGATAAACAGTTTAGCGACCACTGAGGGTGAAGGTCGTAGTCCCAGGTTAAACCTTCTCTGTGACTAGAAACACTCTCAATGGGAGATTGTTCATTAGGCATACTTTACGATCTGTGTCTTCTGACACAGACTTCTTATCAACACTCTAAGTATGATCAACTAACCTAGTTCATTCAGTTTGTTTATTTGTTTTGCGTGTGGTTTTCTAGGGTGATCCAGAGCAACAACTCAGCCTTCCCAATTGGGTGCCATGTGGTTGGTAGATGTGGCTGGAGGACACACACTGTGTCTGATGGGACAGGCCTGACACGCCTTCTGTCTGACTGGCCACAGGACATCCCAATGTCCCTAGCGCTGGGGGCCATCGGCATGCCTGGGTAAGGAATGGGGGACTTTCTGAGTGCCAGTGGCTTCTATTTTGGGGTAAAAGTCTCCGAAATCCCGGACCGAGGGCAACCGCACTCATCCAGAATGTCAGAACATTGTTAATGTGGGAGGCAAACCATCTGCCTAGGGAGAATAGTAAAAAAAACAAGAGTTACTATGGCATGAATCACCACTGGCCACAAAGTGTGGAACATTTATGTTTTCAGGTCAGAAGAAAGGCCTGGGTAAGGAGGGATACTAACAGTTAATGTTTGAGCTAGTGTTGGAGAATTTCCAGCACAGCTGTTTCATGACAGATTAAATGTTGACCTCAAGTCTGCCAGGAAAAGCATCTGTATGTTTTTCTTTGAGTTTGATAAAAACAAAGATTTGGGCCACAGATGTCTCAGGTCACCATTTTACGGTCCTGTTCCGCTTTTCCGCTGAACTCTAAACCGTTTGAATGAGTCACAATTCAGATGAGCATCCATCTGATGCTACTGCTTGTGTTTTTAAGTAGAGAGAGACAGGCAAGGATGAGAGAAAGGTTGAGGCGGGGATTGGCCTCACGAACATTGGGGTTGTACATGTGTGCTTTCTGATGGGAGTGTTCCCACTGGACCACACGGGTGACTCTTCTATGGTTAAACTTCTTATTAAAGAGCTCTCCCTCTGGTGCCCTGACTACTGGCTGACAGACCTTATGTGGTCTCCAGTGTTGTCTCTGCTGTTTGATCACTCTTTAAACAGTTTCCATATATGGAATCACAACTCTTTGTCTGGGGGTTTGAGAATTTAAAAGACTTTGAAAGACAAATGACTGTATTCAATGGACTATAAAGTTGTATTTCATTCTATTCCCTTGTAATCTGATTTGCAGGTTAACAGCCCTGTACGGTCTGGAGGAGGTGCTGGGGCTGCAGGCTGGAGACACCCTCCTGGTGAACGCTGCAGCTGGGGCCGTGGGCTCCACTGTGGGCCAGATCGCTAAGATCAAGGGCTGCAGGGTGGTGGGCTCCACCGGGTCTGACGCCAAGGTAAGAATGAAAAAGGGATTTGAATGAACGACTGGGAGGCAAAAATGCAATGGTCATCATCTGTTTCTTTGTCTTTATCCTTTGGTTAAAAAAGGGCGCAGCACTTGATTAAGTTAAATTGTTTCATTTTCTTTTCCTGAACTGTTTTTGTTTATTCCTTTTGTCTTTTTCTCTTTTCCGACACCAAGGTGGCCTTCCTCAAGGAGCTGGGCTTCGATGAGGCCTTCAACTACAAAACAGTCAGCTCTCTGGAGGAGGCCCTGAAGAGTGCCTCACCTGACGGATACCACTGCTTCTTTGAGAACGTAGGTTATAATAGTAGTTATACAGTATTTCGTTGTAGTAAAGTATTTATATAAAATGTTATTAATTAGTTATATAATAATTCACTCTGATACTTGTAATATTGTTAGATATGGCTGCTACTCTTTAGTTTTAAAGTGGTATTTCACTCTAGTTTTAATATCATTAGACAGATATACAGTGTCGGACGCTATCAGTGTTTTGTAATGGGTATTTCATCCTAACATATTTACCTGGATATAACTTACATTTTTATAGGTGGGAGGATCTTTCTCTAGTGTGGCCATCCCTCAGATGAAGGAGTTTGGAAGGATAGCCTTGTGCGGGGTCATCTCAACATACAACGACACCACTCCACAAACAGGTCTGCTCTCGCTCCCTTTACTTACAGAGATGCACATTTAAAGAACCCATTCAAATATACACAACTCTACATTGCATAACTCTGCCATTTGTGTTACCTTTATATGCCGTGAGTGTTGAGATTGTGCACTGACTGTGCTCATTTCAATATTCCACCAGAGGGCGCCATTAGCCAGTATTACACTCAGAATGCTGTCGCCAGCTGAATGTTTCATTCAGTGGAGGCTGGTGGGGGAAGCTAGAGGAAGACAGTCTCATTGTAATGGTCTGGAATAGAATAAATGGAACAGATCCATTTATGCCATTCCAGCCATTACAATGAGCCTGTCTTCCTATAGCTCCCCCCACCAGCCTCCCCTGGTTTCATTACATAAAAATAAATGAAGAAGTATATTGGATCTTTGTTTTCCTTTGCCTATATTACACACTCTCTATAACCTCTTTCCTCATCTTGTTTTGCCTATATTACACACTCTCTATAACCTCTTTCCTCATCTTGCTTTGCCTATATTACACACTCTCTATAACCTCTTTCCTCATCTTGCTTTGCCTATATTACACACTCTCTATAACCTCTTTCCTCATCTTGCTTTGCCTATATTACACACTCTCTATAACCTCTTTCCTCATCTTGCTTTGCCTATATTACACACTCTCTATAACCTCTTTCCTCATCTTGCTTTGCCTATATTACACACTCTATAACCTCTTTCCTCATCTTGCTTTGCCTATATTACACTAACTCTTTCCTCATAACCTCTTTCCTCATCTTGCTTTGCCTATATTACACACTCTCTATAACCTCTTTCCTCATCTTGCTTTGCCTATATTACCTCTTTTCCTCATCTTGCTTTGCCTACACTCTCTATAACCTCTTTCCTCATCTTGCTTTGCCTATATTACACATCTTGCTTTGCCTATATATAAACCTCTTTCCTCATCTTGCTTTGCCTATATTACACACTCTCTATAACCTCTTTCCTCATCTTGCTTTGCCTATATTACACACTCTCTATAACCTCTTTCCTCATCTTGCTTTGCCTATATTACACACTCTCTATAACCTCTTTCCTCATCTTGCTTTGCCTATATTACACACTCTCTATAACCTCTTTCCTCATCTTGCTTTGCCTATATTACACACTCTCTATAACCTCTTTCCTCATCTTGCTTTGCCTATATTACACACTCTCTATAACCTCTTTCCTCATCTTGCTTTGCCTATATTACACACTCTCTATAACCTCTTTCCTCATCTTGCTTTGCCTATATTACACACTCTCTATAACCTCTTTCCTCATCTTGCTTTGCCTATATTACACATAACCTCTTTCCTCATAACCTCTTTCTTTCCTCATCTTGCTTTGCCTATATTACACATTACCTCTCTATAACCTCTTTCCTCATCTTGCTTTGCCTATATTACACACTCTCTATAACCTCTTTCCTCATCTTGCTTTGCCTATATTACACACTCTCTATAACCTCTTTCCTCATCTTGCTTTGCCTATATTACACACTCTCTATAACCTCTTTCCTCATCTTGCTTTGCCTATATTACACACTCTCTATAACCTCTTTCCTCATCTTGCTTTGCCTATATTACACACTCTATAACCTCTTTCCTCATCTTGCTTTGCCTATATTACACTCTCTATAACCTCTTTCCTCATCTTGCTTTGCCTATATTACACACTCTCTATAACCTCTTTCCTCATCTTGCTTTGCCTATATTACACACCTCTTTCCTCATAACCTCTTTCCTCATCTTGCTTTGCCTATATTATCTTGCTTTGCCTACACTCTATAACCTCTTTCCTCATCTTGCTTTGCCTATATTACACACTCTCTATAACCTCTTTCCTCATCTTGCTTTGCCTACTCTCTATAACCTCTTTCCTCATCTTGCTTTGCCTATATTACACACTCTATAACCTCTTTCCTCATCTTGCTTTGCCTATATTACACTCTCTATAACCTCTTTCCTCATCTTGCTTTGCCTATATTACACACTCTATAACCTCTTTCCTCATCTTGCTTTGCCTATATTACACACTCTATAACCTCTTTCCTCATCTTGCTTTGCCTATATTACACACTCTCTATAACCTCTTTCCTCATCTTGCTTTGCCTATATTATTTTCCTCATCTTGCTTTGCCTATATTACACATCTTGCTTTGCCTATAACCTCTTTCCTCATCTTGCTTTGCCTATATTACACACTCTCTATAACCTCTTTCCTCATCTTGCTTTGCCTATATTATAACCTCTTTCCTCATCTTGCTTTGCCCATATTACACACTCTCTATAACCTCTTAACCTCTTTCCTCATCTTGCTTTGCCTATATTACACACTCTCTATAACCTCTTAACCTCTTTCCTCATCTTGCTTTGCCTATATTACACACTCTCTATAACCTCTTTCCTCATCTTGCTTTGCCTATATTACACACTCTCTATAACCTCTTTCCTCATCTTGCTTTGCCTATATTACACACTCTCTATAACCTCTTTCCTCATCTTGCTTTGCCTATATTACACACTCTCTATAACCTCTTTCCTCATCTTGCTTTGCCCATATTACACACTCCTCTTTCCTATAACCTCTTTCCCTCATCTTGCTTTGCCTATATTACACACTCTCTATAACCTCTTTCCTCATCTTGCTTTGCCTATATTACACACTCTCTATAACCTCTTTCCTCATCTTGCTTTGCCTATATTACACACTCTATAACCTCTTTCCTCATCTTGCTTTGCCTATATTACATAACACTCTCCTATAACCTCTTTCCTCATCTTGCTTTGCCTATATTCTTTCCTCACACACTCTCTATAACCTCTTTCCTCATCTTGCTTTGCCTATATTACACTCTCTATAACCTCTTTCCTCATCTTGCTTTGCCTATATTACACTCTCTATAACCTCTTTCCTCATCTTGCTTTGCCTATATTACACTCTCTATAACCTCTTTCCTCATCTTGCTTTGCCTATATTACACACTCTCTATAACCTCTTTCCTCATCTTGCTTTGCCTATATTACACACTCTCTATAACCTCTTTCCTCATCTTGCTTTGCCTATATTACACTTGCTCTATAACCTCTTTCCTCATCTTGCTTTGCCTATATTACACACTCTCTATAACCTCTTTCCTCATCTTGCTTTGCCTATATTACACACTCTCTATAACCTCTTTCCTCATCTTGCTTTGCCTATATTACACACTCTCTATAACCTCTTTCCTCATCTTGCTTTGCCTATATTACACACTCTCTATAACCTCTTTCCTCATCTTGCTTTGCCTATATTACACACTCTCTATAACCTCTTTCCTCATCTTGCTTTGCCTATATTACACACTATAACTCTTTCCTCATAACCTCTTTCCTCATCTTGCTTTGCCTATATTACACACTCTCTATAACCTCTTTCCTCATCTTGCTTTGCCTATATTACACACTCTCTATAACCTCTTTCCTCATCTTGCTTTGCCTATATTACACACTCTCTATAACCTCTTTCCTCATCTTGCTTTGCCTATATTACACACTCTCTATAACCTCTTTCCTCATCTTGCTTTGCCTATATTACACACTCTCTATAACCTCTTTCCTCATCTTGCTTTGCCTATATTACACACTCTCTATAACCTCTTTCCTCATCTTGCTTTGCCTATATTACACACTCTCTATAACCTCTTTCCTCATCTTGCTTTGCCTATATTACACACTCTCTATAACCTCTTTCCTCATCTTGCTTTGCCTATATTACACACTCTCTTTCTCTCCCCCTTTCTTTATCTCTCTCTCTCTCGGACAGGCCCCTACCCCCACCTGACCATGATCTTTAAGCAGCTGAAGATGGAGGGCTTTCTGGTGGGCAGGTGGGAGCATAAGAACCAAGAGGCTCTGAGGAGACTGATGGCCTGGAAGAGGGAGGCAAGTACTAGCCTGAAATCCAGATGTGTTTTGTGCTAACATTACACTCCTTGTGCTCTGACATGTTTGGCTTATGACATGGAATACAAGGAGTGGAATGTTAGCACAAACAGACTGGTACCCAGGGTACATAAAAACCGTCTGAAGTTCAGAATCATGAAAATGCTGTATTGGGTAACAATTTCGCACGCCATGTTTTCCATATTGTGTAGATGTCTTGTTAGCTGTACACCCTGTTATTTCAATGAGCCTTCATCTCATGTCGAGCTATTCATATTTACAATATGAAATGTCTGTGACTATCAGAGACTATAGACCTGTTAATGTTGTGTTTTTATCCACAGGGGAAACTGCAGTGTCATGAGCATGTCACTGAAGGCTTTGAGAACATGCCTGCTGCCTTTATGGGAATGCTGCAGGGAGAAAACATTGGAAAAGCCATTGTTAAAGTTTAGATGGCTTCAATGGATACTCTATCATAGGATTAGAATTCAAGGAATATTCCCATAGGAAAGCCTAACTATAACCACGACGTTGCATTCTGGAATAATTTTTCTATCGTGCATTCGTAGCACAACCTTATTATACATTCACATCATAGTCCGTCCTTGAATCCAAGTGTTTACTTTGTATGAAGTATTAAAGTGTTTTTATGGCTTTTGTTGTCTGACTTCATTGTTTTACTCACAAATCAGAGTCAAATGAATTGATGGTGTTTCGTAGGCGACCGAGTAGTAATGGCAAGATGTGCATCGCCACACTACCACAGACCTCGGTTGTTCTGTCTTATTGCAGGCTATAGCTCTAAAAATAACTCTGCTCATAATTAATGCTTCTCATCTCCTTGAAAGCAGGAAGAAAGGACTTTGTTCATTAGGTACCAAACGGCAGTAAAAAAAGACTAAAACAGTGAGGGACTACCTGGAATTGTCCAGTAAAGAAACGTTCATTTTCCATTTGAAAACATTTACTACGATGTGCCCTAATGAATGTGACCCTGGGCTTTGAAGCTCCTATGCTGTCATTAAGTGGATCCAAAACAATAGTGTAAGGTCTATCTCCCCTTAGTTGTCTACAACACCCCTTTGTTTGATATGAATGAGACGTCTTTATTTTTAGTTACTGATTTGAATTTCAGTTCAGGTGACAAGATGTTAGTTTCTGTAATAAGACCAACCTCATGGTGAGAGCCTGTCAGGTACATAACCATGGAAGGAAAGCATGATTCATAGCAAAAATGTAATCTGATGGGAATATTACAATGTATTTGATTCATTCAGATCACTTTGGTCCATCAATCCACAGAATAAATTACTTTCTCATTTGATTTGAATGTTCAGTGCTATTACTATCCCAGCTCCAATGCTATTTGACCCTGCTTCTTGACTCACAGGTTCTCTCAACCAATCCCCTGCTGGTTCTGTAGTAAACCAGGAATTTGTCAAGTCACCGTGATTTGTGGAATAAACTATTGTACATGTTGCCTACACAATATGCAGCATTCATATAGTCAAACCAATTGTGGTCCCTTTTGATTCATTCCAGAAAATTCTTTGTTCGGGTATTCAATGCATTTGAATGACCCAAGTCTTGAGAAATAGCCTAATCTACACACAAAATATGAAAATGTATCATTTGCATTGCTTGAAGCACAATATTTCTATTGTCATCCCCGTCAAGCAGTTGGCTCGTGGATCGCCCACGAGGGGCAGGGCTTATGCGCGGCTTTTATAAACCCGGCAGCGTCACTTCACACCCTGAAAGCCGCTTGCTGTCAAAGGAGCTTAGTATTGTGTTGTAACAGACCGCCAATAAACCACCATCAACATGATTATCGAAATTGAAGATAAGGTAAGACATGTTTTTGCTTCGTGCATAGCTCTTTTGATTGATCATCCAACTCAGTTTGGGGGGTTTGAAGCGTTTATAACGTTCACGCGGCTGCGCCTGTCATCGAATGTTCATTCCTAATACGCAACTAACTGGCTAGGTTTATCTGGACGAGGCAAACGTTTTCAATCTCCTCTAACTTTCTGGCTAAATCGCTATCGTCACAGTTAGTGTTGTATTTAGCTATTTAATGTGTAAATTCCAGATAACCTGGACTTTTAGTGGTTGTGTTGCATCATCGTGGTTGCAATGTTTTAAGTGTCAGGCAGATGGAATCAGTCCCGGGCAGTGATGTGTATAAACCCTGGATTACTGTTATGTATTGGCCGTTAAGAGGTTTTGAAGCCACTGGTCGGCCATGTTGGCACTCCCCGGTAGGAACTCTTTCATAGGAATTAATGAAATTCCACAGTATTTAAAGGACCAAAATGACAGGTATTTAAGTTGTTGTAGTAAGGACAGTAACATTAGTAATCTGAAAACATACTTTAAGGAATGTATGTTTAGTTCAGATTATATCATTTGAAAGTATACATATAGGTGTGTAATGTGTCAAAAACAAATGTAGACATGAATAAATGCATTTCTCTAGCTTCCTAAATATTTTTTACAATGTGAGGGAGGGCCAAGCTGGCGGTATGGTGGCTTCAACACAGCCCCCTGTCACTCATTGTGTGTGTGTGTGTGTGATAATCTATCAAAGTCCTGTTCCAGCCTCAAACGGCTTAAGGTTGGCGCTAAACAAGGTCCTATAAACCACGATCATGTTCATATCAACCAAAAAGTATTATATTCTTCTGATACCAGACATTGTTGATGGCCAATAACATATTCTATGTTTGTCATTCTCATTGTGGCTGGACAATGTGTTCTGTAGGCTCTTCCTCACAGTTTTAATTAATAATGTGTTCTCTACTGTTCTGTAGGATTCCTTCTTCAGTGCCCTGAAGGAAGCAGGAGACAAGCTGGTGGTAGTAGACTTCACAGCCTCCTGGTGTGGCCCCTGCAAGAACATTGCACCCTTCTTCAAAGTGAGTGGTCCAGCACTCAATGTCTCTAGCTGAGCTGTACCATTACTCACGCGGGAAGGTTCTTCTGATTTTAGTTTCTGATTTTGTTCTAAGAGCCCATATTCATAAAGCGTCTTAGACTTGGAGTGCTGAGCAAGGATCAGTTCTGCATTTTTACATCATAATCAATATGATTACAAGGACAGGGTGGGGGTTACTAGATTACTAGATCAGCTCTCCCGCTGAGATGCTTTATGAATACAGGCCTAGTTGTGCCAAGTCTAGTTAAGATGCACCCTTCTAGCTGTAGCTGTCAGATGGTCTCCTGTGAGAGGCCTCATGCCAAGTAGGGGGAATCTGAAGGGGTTGGTTGGTCTGAGCCAGAGATATTATGGAAGAAGAAGAAAAAACAGTGTGCAAACCCTATTCCCTACATGGTACACTACTTCTGACCAGGGCCCATAGTATACTACTTTTGACCAGAGTCCTATGTAGGGCATAGGATGCCATTTAGGATGTAGCCTGTGTTGTGGTGGCCATGTCGTCTTGGCAACCGTCGAGGAAGCCTCCTAGGACTTGGAACATTGCGCTTATCAAGTGAAGAGCCCTTGATATAGACTGTAAACAGAATGCTAATGAACAATGCTGAGATGATCAGTCATAAGCCCACTGAGGCAGAGCAGGGTTGTGAAGTCGGGCCTTGCCGTAAACTATTTAAAACTGGGTCAATACTCACATTAGGTAGCATTCAAGTGGAGATGTGAATCAACCTATGGTGTGTGTCGTCCATCAATACCCCTTGTATGGTATGTCTCTGGGACAATAATAGACAGGTGGATACATGCGCTGCTGTGTCTGACACATCTGGTTTGAGTTAATGGTTACAAAATTCCCAAGTGGAGGATTCTGGATTTCCCCCCTCCGTTTCCGGGAATCTTCTAACCAGGATTTCTGGAAAACCTGGAGATTTTTGGGAAGCTAATATAATTTTGGAATCCTAGTTTAGGCAGCAGTACACTGCTAGGCCTGTTTTCCCATTGGGGCTGCCTTGCTGACCCTTGACGTTTAACCTGTGCGCTCTGCTCCTCTACAGGGGCTTTCGGAAAAACCAGAGAACAAGAATGTGGTTTTCCTCAAGGTGGACGTGGACGAGGCAGCGGTGAGTCAATTGTGTGTGTGTGTTCCACGAACATTGAACAACTGTTAATAGCTCTTGTTGAAAGTGCCTGAGCATTATGTACTGGAGGTTGAAGTGATGAATTGGGACGTTATCAGATTTGTTGGTGTATTTGAATACAGAAAACTCCTTGTAAAGATGGAAGTCTTGCCTAACATTGACTAGACCTCATGTATGTAGATCTATTGGGAAACCCCACGAGGCTATATCTCTTGAAGTACAAGACTCGAGAGAATACTTTGGTTAGGAAAGTGGGGTCCGTAGACGAGTCGGCAGTCTGGCTGGCCCGGCAGTTTTCAGGTGAAAGGTCACTATCCAATTGTGACTTTGTTGCATTGAGCTGGGGTTGCTGTGGCTACGGGAAGTGTCTTTGCGTGTTTTTGTACAGTCCAGACACTGGGTTGAACCCATGAGTCAGTCATCTCAGCTGTCTGTGTTGGGTCATATAGTATGTAGACTACTGTGTGGCTGGGTGTACGGGGTGGGTTCCAAAACCTGCTTTTCCCTTGTATATTATTACAGAAGGCTTGAGGCCATTTGCCCAGTCAGTTAGTTCTGCAGGACAGGTTTGTCCTAAGGCGTTCCTTACTGGGTGATACTCAACCACATCAATGTGCTTTTAATATCTACCATCCTCTGACCCATCTCTCTCCGCTCAAGCCATGAACTGACCCTCTCCATCTTCAGAGGATGCAGCGATCAAAGACTTGGCCTCTATTGGTTGATCTGTCATGATGTATTGCTTGTTTGCTCTGCGTTTTAATCACCCTTCACTCTGCCTCCTCCTATAGGATGTGGCCAAACACTGTGACATCAAATGCATGCCGACATTCCATTTCTACAAGAATGAGAACAAGGTGGGTATTTTCTTGTCTTTTCCTTTTAATAAATAATAAAAGGAGTAACGCAACTTATGGTCGCTTTAGTTGATTTCCCTCTCGGGGTAAAGACTGTATTATATTTAGTATAACAGTCGGCTGTACCGCTGTACTCGCCTGTTTTTGAATGGAATTGTGGTACGTTGAAAGTGATATTAGAATTCCCTGTGGTGTCGTTCCCAGGTGGATGATTTCTCTGGGTCCAACGAAGCCAAACTGGAGGAGAAGGTCAACACTCTGAGGTCATGAGGAAGAGGCTGACACGCACATCTGCACTGACGCTGTACAAACGCCACCACCAACCAACTGTCTTTAGACCGAACTCCCCCTTGAAGGAATAATTCCACTATAGTCCCAATTCCCTCTCGAAGGACAGATTCCACCATATGTACAACAAAACATTGTTTTAATTCAATTATTATTATTTTTAAAGTTGTTATTAAATGTTAATACCAAACCATGCCTCTAAATCCTCCAGTGTATTAGTCGTTCTTATTCAGGTCAGGAGTTTATCTCCATTTTTAAAAAGGACCATAATATTTTAATGTATTTTTATATATTAGAGCAATGCTGTTGGGATTTTGAATGTTCTGTAGAAGTGGGTGGATTCAATAAATTAAGATGAATGCTGACGTCTGGTATGAGTTCCCTAAATCTTTTTTTGGGATGAGTTAATGGACTAGGGTTGCACTACTCTTCATGGCGCAGTAGTCAACTGTATTTCACTTTCTAGACTAGAATTGAGCATCCCATTTGCATGTTGTGTTTTATAGCCTAATGTTTATCTAGATTTAGTAGGTACGAAAATATAGCTTAGAAATGTGTAGTCTAAGATGCTATACATTCTAAAGCATCATGTAGTAACTACAGTAAAGGGACAGTGCTTAAGGGCCTAGATTCAGATCAAGCGATAGCCGACACCTGCATAGCTGGCGTCTGAGGTGTAACTGCATTGGAGCCGTCTTAGTCCTTGTCACGACGCCACACCCATCCCAGTCGTGTTAGACTTTCAGAATGAAAAAGCGTAGGCTGTACAGAAATTATGCACATAGTAAGTGAAATTAGGATTTATCATCCTCATTGAGGTGTAAATTAGCCTACATCTCACATTGCAGTGTTTGAATTTGTAAACAAGGCTGCATTTGGATTTCACTTAATGTGACGCTGTGCAGCCAATGGCAATGTCCCCATTAGGTATAATGCCAGGAACCTCATGTAGATTTTGCAGCTCTAATGCAGTTCCACGCCAAAACAACCTCTATGCAGATCTGATTGAATAGAGCCCTAAAACTCAATCTAAAGCAACATCCATCTTAAAGCACTATGAATATTTTATTTAACCCGGTAAATGGACAGAACACGTCCTAATTTACAGCATGACCTAGGGGATGATCAAGGCACTGCCTTGCTGTAAATTAGGATGTGCTCTGTCAACTTAGTAGGTTAAATAAAATATTCATCGTGCTTTAAGAAGTTGGGGATGATTAGGTGACAACAATGGTATATGAGCCAGACTAGGAATTTAAGCAGGATACTAGGGTTAACACCCCTACTCTTACAATAAGTGCCATGGGATCTTTAGTGACCACAGAGTCAGGACACAATTTTAACATCCCATCCAAAAGACAGCACCCTACACTTGGCAATGTCCTCAAACACTGTGATATTTTTTTTAGACCAGAGGAAAGGGTTCCTCCTCCTGGCCCTCCAACACCACTTCCAGCAGCATCTGGTCTCCCATCCAGGGACCAACCATGATCAACCTTGCTTAGCTTCAAAAGCGAGCCAGCAGTGGGTTGCAGGGTGGTACGCTGCTGGTACACTGATTCTAGGGAACTATAGTAAAGGCATGGAGAGACCCACTGCCGGCACCTGACATGCTTTAGCGTCACACCCAACAGCAGAGATGAGGTACTAGTGGCGTTCCAGCCCAACTACAATGCAGACGCCTGCCAGATCTCGCCAAAACTTAGGTGTTTAACATATCAGCTAATCATACGATATAGCAATCTGATGTCATTCACTTGCTCACATAGGCTTGGCTCTGAAAAACATTGAGGAAGATACAGTTGGAGTGAATGGAACCGATTCAGTTGTATTTTATGCTTTAATAAAAACGTGAGGATAGTTTACACATATACATTGGACAATCACATCGTTTTTACATCATACCAGTATAGCAGCATATTTAATACTGTTCATTTTCTATATGAAAAAAATACAGCTTTATTTTACAAAATGTATCTGTTTTTGTTTCCCTGGGAGGGGTGGGGGACAGAATTCATGGTTTACATTTATGAAATAATTACACAAAATTCCCTTCACGGAGAGCGAAATCTTCTTTCACGTTGAATGGTCTTAAATATTAAAATATCCTGTTTTCCTTTTCCTGTAGAGTTGAGAGAAAATGAAAAAGACTATTAGACTAAATCATTTGTCATTTTCAAAACCTTTTATTTATGGCTCGATATTTTAAATGTAGAAAACATTGCCATTAGTCCCGTAGTCATAAACTACTCGGTGCCTGCCTGTTTTCACCTGACTGTTGGGGTTTGAACAAGCCCAGTTGGCTGTTTTCTCAGTGAGAGAGTAGGCAAAAACAGAATAATAATAATAATGTCATCACAATGGATGGATAGCCCTGCAGTGTGGCTCATAGCCAAATGGTTTTCTGCAGAGTCCAATCAGAAGTGAGAGAGAGGTTTTCTCATTCAGTTATATCTGTCAGCCTTGAGTTTAGCAGTACATTGGAATTAGAGTTTTCACCTGGAAAAAACATTTCTGACACTATCTTTACCTAGATGTTCAGTCAGATTAGGAGAGCTTTCTCTGTTAGAGTGGCACGTCAGCCAGATACTACTGTACATCTTCCCATTTAATCAGATACAGTGCATTCGGAAAGTATTCAGACCCTTTAACCTTTTCCACATTTTGTCATGTACAGCCTTATTCTAAAATGTATTCAATTGTTATTTCCCCTCATCAATGTACACACGATACCCTATAATGACAAAATAAAATAAATAAAATAAAAACGTTTTTTACACATTTTTGCACATGTATATATATATATATAAACTGAAATGTCACATTTACATAAGTATTCAGACCCTTTACTCAGTACTTTGTTGAAGCACCTTTGGCAGCGGTTACAGCCTTGAGTCTTCTTGGGTATGACGCTACAAGCTTGGTACACCTGTATTTGGGGAGTTTCTCCCATTCTTCTCTGCAGATCCTC
>NC_068455.1:66561543-66636543 GCF_023373465.1 Oncorhynchus keta | reverse complement strand
ATATTGTAGTCACAAAGTGGAAACCCTCTCAGGAGGTAATACATTAAGGATACATCTGTGTCTCACATCAATGAGCTCCTCACACACACTCACTGAACCACACACACACACACTCACTCACCACTGTGAAACAAACAAAAACACAAAAAACACACACTCCTCACCGACAAAATGAAGACAACACGTACACACCCACCGCTGTGACACACTCTCACATACTTACCACTGTGACAGCGCGTCCCTGTCCACCCCGTGGGACACTCGCACTGGTAGGGTGCCGCGCACCGCCCGCCGTTCAGACACGGCAGGATGCAGATAGCTGTGATTTGATTGGAGGAGAGACACAAACATAAACTGGAAGCCATCACCACATGATGAGTCATCAACAATTGTGTGTTTCACCACACGAACTAAGCGGTGGTCAAAGAGTAGCTTTCTCTCTGGCTACGTCCAACATGGCACCCTAATTCTCTATATAGTGCACTACTCTGCTGTGTACAGTGCATTCGGAAAGAATTTAGACCTCTTCCCTTTTTCCACATGTTATTACGTTACAGCCTTATTCTAAAATGGATTACATGAAAACCTTTCCTCGTCAATCTACACACAATACCCCATTATGACATGGCGAAAACAGGTTTGGTAGACATTTTTGCAAATGTATAAAAAATAAATGCCTTATTTATATAACTATTCAGACCCTTTGCTATGAGACTCGAAATTGAGTTCAGGTGCATCTTTGATCATCCTTGAGATGTTTCTATAACTTGATTTAAGTCCACCTGTGGTAAATTCAATTGATTGAACATGATTTGGAAAGGCACACACCCATCTATATAAGGTCCCACAGTTGACAGTGTATGTCAGAGCAAAAACCAAGCCATGAGGTCGAAATAATTGTCCGTAGAGCTCCGAGACAGGATTGTGTCGAGGCACAGATCTGGGGAAAAGATACCAAAAAATGTCAGCTGCATTGAACGTCCCCAAGAACACAGTGGCCTCCATCATTCTTACATGGAAGAAGTTTGGAACCATCAAGACTCCTAAAGCTGGCCACCCGGCCAAACCGAGCAATCGGGGGAGAAGGGCCTTGGTCAGGGAGGTGACCAGGAACCTGAGGGCCACTCTGATAGAGCTCTAGAGTTCCTATGTGGAGATGGGAGAACCTTCCAGAAGGACAACCATCTCTGCATCACTCCACCGACCAGGCCTTTATGGTAGAGTGGCCAGAGGGAAGCCACTCCTCAGTAAAATACACATGACAGCCCTCTTGGAGTTTGCCAAAGGACTGTCAGACCATGAGAAACAAGATTCTCTGGTCTGATGAAACAAAGGCAACATCATGCTGTGGGGATGTTATTCAGTGGTAAGGACTGGGAGACTAGTTAGGATCGAGGGAAAGATGAACAGAGCAAAGTACAGAGAGATGAAAACCTGCTCGAGAGCACTCAGGACCTTAGACTGGGGTGAAGGTTCACCTAGAACAGGACAACAACCGTAAGCACACAGCCAAGACAACCAGCCAGAGCCCGAACGTGAACCCGATCTAACATCTTTGTAGAGACCTGAAAATAGCTGTGCAGCGACGCTCCCCATCCAACCTGACAGAGCTTGAGAGAATCTGCATAGAAGAATGGGAGAAACTCTCCAAATACAGGTGTGTCAAGCTTGTAGCGTCATAGCCAAGAAGACTCAAGGCTGTAATTGCTGCCAAAGGTGCTTCAACAAAGTACTGAGTAAAGGGTCTGAATACTTATATACATGTGATGTTGAAGTTTTTTTTCTTTGGCATTATGGGATATTATTTGTAGATTGAGAACGTTTTTTTAAAATCCATTTTTGAATAAGGCTGTAACGTCACAAAATGTGGAACATGTCAAGTGGTCTGAATACTTTCCGAATGCACTGTATCAAACTCAACCTTTCTACTGTGTGAATAGGGTTCCAGGCTCAACCTCTCTCTACTGTGTGAATAGGGTTCCAGGCTCAACCTCTCTCTACTGTGTGAATAGGGTTCCAGGCTCAACCTCTCTCTACTGTGTGAATAGGGTTCCAGGCTCAATCTCTCTACTGTGTGAATAGGGTTTCAGGCTCAATCTCTCTACTGTGTGAATAGGGTTCCAGGCTCAACCTCTCTCTACTGTGTGAATAGGGTTTCAGGCTCAACCTCTCTACTGTGTGAATAGGGTTTCAGGCTCAACCTCTCTACTGTGTGAATAGGGTTTCAGGCTCAACCTCTCTACTGTGTGAATAGGGTTTCAGGCTCAATCTCTCTACTGTGTGAATAGGGTTTCAGGCTCAATCTCTCTACTGTGTGAATAGGGTTTCAGGCTTAACCTCTCTACTGTGTGAATAGGGTTTCAGGCTCAATCTCTCTACTGTGTGAATAGGGTTTCAGGCTTAACCTCTCTACTGTGTGAATAGGGTTTCAGGCTCAACCTCTCTACTGTGTGAATAGGGTTTCAGGCTCAATCTCTCTACTGTGTGAATAGGGTTTCAGGCTCAATCTCTCTACTGTGTGAATAGGGTTTCAGGCTCAATCTCTCTACTGTATGAATAGGGTTTCAGGCTCAACCTCTCTACTGTGTGAATAGGGTTTCAGGCTCGATCTCTCTACTGTGTGAATAGGGTTTCAGACTCAATCACTCTACTGTGTGAATAGGGTTTCAGGCTCAACCTCTCTACTGTGTGAATAGGGTTTCAGGCTCAACCTCTCTCACTGGGGAAGACAGACAGGGTTGGGGAGTAACAGACTACATGTAATCCGTTACATGTAAGGGATTACAAAAAAAAGGTAACTGAAATCCGTTACGTTACCAGCAAAAATATTGTAATCAAAAACATCTTTGGCACTTCTCTGTTTTCTCAATGACATTGAAATCAACATTGAAAAAAAGGACAATTTTAAGTTTGTTCCACCTGAGCGAATCTGACCACAAGTCAGAGACCACTATGATGACACCGCAAATGTGAGAAATGCGAGAAAAGAGCAGGAAAAGGCTTTTACAGGCTACAGTCCAAGCTATGTCTTCCAATGGTGTGACTGCTGTCGGCATCCAAAGATTATCCAACTTGAATAAATACTTGTAGGTAAGGATGACAGTAGTGTTGTAGTCTACAGTGATACGGATATCACTTATTATTGATACCTACATAGCACATTGATGTGAATCACACTGCTGCTCTCTCATTTAGCTATCTGCTCCTTACGGATTGTGGTTGTTGAGGATGGTTGTTCACAAATTTAAATGTGTATTTGAACCCAATAATGTTTGAATTCGAGAAGTTTAAGGTGCCGATCAATTATTGTTTCTGAAACCAGTGGACAGCCAGGGAAAATGCGTTCTTGCAACAGCTGCATAGTGCAGATCCCAGCCTACAGAATAAAAGTGAGGCTTTTATTGCTCAATCTAATTCATGCTGATAAAATAAATCCACATGCCTAATGGACACATGCTCAAACTCACACACTTTTAAAGGGGCAATCTGTAGTTGCTACATCCATTTTTGGACTTATAAATGATATATATACATTGATACTTGAAGAATATAACTTATAAATGCCTCATGAGCTCAGTTCAACTGTCACACTCCATGAGAACCCAAAATATAAACTTGTTTTTCTCCTATGTTTGTAAACATTGTAAATGTAAACAAACATTGTTTAGCCTCATAACACGGTTAAAACAACCAGTTTTATGTCATAGATGGTCAGTCCTTGCATCCGTAGCTCTGTCTATTAATCTGAGAGTGGTTACATTTCTCCAGGCCCATCCCTCAGCTTTTTACCAAAACAAGAGGCGGGGTGGCATTGTGTTATTGTTTCATCTGTGGATTTTCCCTTTAAACAGCTGCATATTATCAAGATATCAAAGTGTCACCAACAAAAAGGTAAACAATAGGCCTATAGCAAATGCAGTATAGGACATTACATTTTCAGTTGTGCTGAAAGCATGCCATTCAGGGAGCACAGCATGTATTTTTCAACTGGAATCAATGAGCCCAATCGGTCCTCCATAACAACAAAATCATAAACAGAGTAAGACTGGCTAATAAGTCCTTTGTTTTGGGGTTATGCTCGGGTAAAACATTTTGGCTAGTCTATACTTCCATATTTCCAAGCCCTATTCTTGAAGATCAAGGGGTATAACATTTATTGGAATGACTGGAATTCTGATAGACTTTGGTTTTTAATGTAAAGATATCATTTTATCGTAATATTATATGTATTAGAGAGTGATGGGTTAGAAGAAGCCTGCATAACCAACCCATAAAGTAAAATGTAACATCCATATATGGACAGTTATATAAACTTTAACATTGATTTATCCTGCAATAGATGTCGTTGAACTGGTAACATACATTTTTGTCTTCTTCTAATGCCTTAATCTAAAAGTAACTGCATGTAATCAGATTACATTACTGAGTTTGGGTAATCCAAAAGTTACTTTACTGATGACAATTTTGGACAGGTAACTAGTAACAGATTACATTTAGAAAGTAATCTACCCATCCCTGAAGACGGAGTACACAAAATGTCTGTGAACATTTTCAGACAGATGGGGAAATATTTTCCTTATGTGTCTCTGTGATTTTAGACAATCTAATGTGAGTACATACTATTCTACTCTGGCTGTGTAAAGCTAGCTGAGTACATTCCTCCACAGTCAGTGAAACAGTGTGTGTCTGTTCCTGGCTGCAGTGTGGATCCACTTTCGCTGACTGACTCTTTATTTGTGATGAGAGGAGGGACTGAGATCTCAATTCATTTCAATTCAATTGAAGGGGCTTTATTGGCATGGGAAACATGTTTTAACATTGCCAAAGCAAGTGAAGTAGATAAAATACAAAAGTGAAATAAAGATAAAACATCTCTCACACACACACACACACACACACACACACACACACACACACACACACACACACACACACACACACACACACACACACACACACACACACACACACACACACACACACACACACACACACACACACACACACACACACACACACACACACACACACACACACACACGCACACACACACACACACACACTCCTCAAGTCTGCCCAACCATCCAAAATAAATGTGATTGGTTGATTGAGTAATTGATAATACTTACGTTCCTCACACAGTCTACCCATCCACCCCTCGGGACAGGAACAGGTGTTGGGTCGGTGACACACCCCTCCGTTCAGGCACTGCAGCCAACACACCGCTGGAGAGAACAGGAAGACACACACACCTGATTGAAGCCAAAGTACTGAGACATCCTCCAAACAGTCCCCATCTGACGTGTAGAGAGGCTCCATAGAAGAGAAAGCGTTCAGTTAAGATAGCTAGTACTGTTTAAATAGAAAATAGATAATGATACTGGTAGTCGTGCCGTGATTGGCCTTGACCATGCAACTTCATGCACTGGGATAAAGACAGCATTCGAAAAAACTGCATTTCTTTATAGAAATGGTTCAAACCACATAGCCACCCAACAGACGGTGCCATAGAGACAGGCATCCCTAGGCAACCCTACGATCTGTATAGTATGTACAAGTAAAGTGGGAAGTGTGTACGGGCAGAGTAGGGAGTGTGTACAGCACAAGGGACTGGTGAAGCGGAGGGGAGGGCACGCAAGGTGTCAGGAGTAGACAGGATGCCCT
This sequence comes from Oncorhynchus keta, assembly GCF_023373465.1. Classification (NCBI taxonomy): domain Eukaryota; kingdom Metazoa; phylum Chordata; class Actinopteri; order Salmoniformes; family Salmonidae; genus Oncorhynchus; species Oncorhynchus keta. The sequence continues at coordinate 66,630,879 of NC_068455.1, read as the reverse complement.
CCTTTTAGGTCGCAGTACGGGTGCAGTCTCTCTACCTCTGCAGACGGGAGGGGGGGTCCAGGTCCTGTTTTCCAGACACACACTCCTGCCGTGGCCCTCTACGGCATACCCTCCGAAACACGAGTACACGGCCACGTCCCCGAACTGGAACACCGCCCCCCGCACCACCCCGTTGGCCACGTGGAGAGGGGGGCCGCAGGACACCCCTGTGCCAAAACGGACGGACAGCCCCTCTGGTTACTTCCAACTCATTTAGAGACCTATGTTATGTACATGTTATCACACGTGTCTCTAAAACTTTTGATGGTAAGAAGTCGATCTCTGCTTTTCAACTAAAAAACATGAATAGAATAACTTTCCCCCGAGGGATGATGGGAGGTGTTGCCAGAGAAGTCATGTTTGGATAATATCATCTCAAATCAAATCAGTATCAGCAAATAACACATTGAATGGGTTGTCGTACAAAGTAGGCATTGCAGCTGTGTCAAGTCTTCAAAGAAATGCCATGCAGAGACGTGTCGACATGTCGAAGAGTGTGACTCAACAGAGTGTGTGTTCATTTTCCTTGTAAGGCCTAGAAAGCCAATCCAACCAATGAGAATACATCAAAGTGTTGGACAAGCTAGAGCCAGACAGACATGCAAATATATCTACCTCTATACACCATACAAAGAAACAACAAGGTACTGTATACCAACAGTACAACAACAGAATCAAGCAAGTTAGGGAGAATGAAAACACAGTGTAAACACCTTGCAAATGGTTTCCATAGCAGCTGTAAACCCAGAATTAGTCACAAACATGCCCGCCACAATCTGCTTAATGGAGCCCATTCATCAAGTGTAACACAAGCTGCCCACAGAGACAGAGACAGAGTAGAGACAGAGACAGAGACAGAGGAGAGACAGAGACAGAGGAGAGACAGAGGAGAGACAGAGGAGAGACAGAGACAGAGACAGAGACAGAGACAGAGACAGAGACAGAGACAGAGGAGAGACAGAGACAGAGACAGAGTAGAGAGAGAGACAGAGTAGAGACAGAGACAGAGACAGAGGAGAGACAGAGGAGAGACAGAGACAGAGGAGAGACAGAGACAGAGGAGAGACAGAGACAGAGACAGATGAGTGACAGAGGAGAGACAGAGACAGAGAGAGAGACAGAGACAGAGACAGTGACAGAGACAGAGACAGAGGAGAGACAGAGGAGAGACAGAGACAGAGGAGAGACAGAGGAGAGACAGAGACAGAGGAGAGACAGAGACAGAGATAGAGACAGAGACAGAGACAGATGAGTGACAGAGGAGAGACAGAGACAAAGGAGAGACAGAGACAGAGGGAGAGACAGAGACAGAGGAGAGACAGAGACAGAGGAGAGGCAGAGGAGAGACAGAGACAGAGACAGAGGAGAGACGGAGACAGAGGAGAGACAGAGGAGAGACAGAGGAGAGACAGAGAGAGAGACAGAGAGAGAGACAGAGACGGAGACAGAGACAGAGGAGAGACAGAGACAGAGACAGAGGAGAGACAGAGACGGAGACAGAGACAGAGGAGAGACAGAGGAGAGACAGACAGAGACAGAGGAGAGACAGAGACAGAGGAGAGACAGAGACGGAGACAGAGACAGAGGAGAGACAGAGGAGAGACAGAGGAGAGACAGAGACAGAGGAGAGACAGAGACAGAGGGGAGACAGAGACAGAGACAGAGACAGAGGAGAGACAGAGACAGAAGAGAGACAGAGACAGAGGAGAGACAGAGGGAGAGACAGAGACAGAGAAGAGACAGAGACAGAGGAGAGACAGAGACAGAGGACAGACAGAGACAGAGGAGAGACGGAGACAGAGACAGAGGAGAGACAGAGGAGAGACAGAGAGACAGAGAGAGAGACAGAGGAGAGACAGAGACTGAGACAGAGACAGAGGAGAGACAGAGGAGAGACAGAGACAGAGGAGAGACAGAGACAGAGACAGAGGAGAGACAGAGACAGAGACAGAGGAGAGACAGAGACAGAGACAGAGGAGAGACAGAGGAGAGAGACAGAGACGGAGACAGAGACAGAGGAGAGACAGAGACAGGGACAGAGGAGAAACAGAGACAGAGATGGAGACAGAGACAGAGGAGAGACAGAGGAGAGACAGACAGACAGACAGACAGAGGAGAGACAGAGACGGAGACAGAGTCAGAGGAGAGACAGAGGAGAGACAGAGACAGAGGAGAGACAGAGACAGAGACAGAGAGACAGAGACAGAGACAGAGGAGAGACAGAGACAGAAGAGAGACAGAGACAGAGGAGAGACAGAGACAGAGGAGAGGCAGAGGAGAGACAGAGACAGAGGAGAGACAGAGACAGAGACAGAGGAGAGACGGAGACAGAGACAGAGGAGAGACAGAGGAGAGACAGAGAGACAGAGAGAGAGACGGAGACAGAGACAGAGGAGAGACAGAGGAGAGACAGAGACAGAGACAGAGACAGAGACAGAGACAGAGGAGAGACAGAGGAGAGGAAGTGATGGAAAACTACAGAAGACGATAGTAAGGATCCATGGTCAATGTGCAGTAAGCAGGTCACGCAGACAGAAAAGGAGACATGCAGGGGTGGATCCTATATAAATGTACATGTTGAGTTTCTGCAATTATAATATTGTTATGTTACAAGTTGATTCACTTCTGTATAGTAAAAAGAGTTCTAGAAAAAAAACTGTGGACTTGACACAGTATCATGATCCCAAAAATTCACAGAAAGACCAGCATATCACGTTACCCACTGCACAGATCCCTCCTTGTTTCTTGGAAGAATGAGAGAAGGCGACTGACTAGCGTGGGAACACAGCGTGATGACTCAATCACCATTTATGATATTGTTTGGAAGGCAGACCATCTGTGGGCTACCGCAGAGGTCAAACACACCTTATCAGGGACTATCTGACTGATGAAACTTGAATCGACTAAATGAATGTTACTGTATGAATTCAATTGTCATGTTTGGATTGTTTCAACAGTTCATAAGGAGCTATGAATTTGTATATGTTTTATTGTACTGTAAGTGCTATGGATTTATTGTTACAGATAAAATTTTATTCTGTTCGTCAGACGGCGAATAGTACAAAGAGGAGCGACACGGGGGTCAGCTTTTATCATACAGTGTTGTTGAGGTGTGGCGTTTAGAATAGAGATGGTGTGTGAAGTTGTAGGCCTTTTGTTTGAATGTTTTGGGCCACGCAAAGTGATGTTAATTAAAAGATAGGACATACTGGGAGAGACAGGAGAGACAGAGACAGAGGAGAGACAGAGACAGAGGGAGAGACAGAGACAGAGACAGAGACAGAGACAGAGGAGAGACAGAGACAGAGACAGAGGAGAGACAGAGACAGAGACAGAGACAGAGGAGACAGAGACAGAGACAGAGACAGAGACAGAGGAGAGACAGAGACAGAGACAGAGGAGACACGGAGACAGAGGAGAGACAGAGACAGAGACAGAGGAGAGACAGAGACAGAGGAGAGACAGAGACAGAGACAGAGACAGAGACAGAGACAGAGGAGACACAGAGACAGAGGAGAGACAGAGACAGAGACAGAGGAGAGACAGAGACAGAGGAGAGAGACAGAGACAGAGACACAGAGACAGAGGAGAGACAGAGACAGAGACAGAGGAGAGACAGAGACAGAGACAGAGACAGAGGAGAGACAGAGACAGAGGAGAGACAGAGACAGAGGAGAGACAGAGACAGAGACAGAGACAGAGACAGAGACAGAGACAGAGACAGAGACAGAGACAGAGACAGAGACAGAGACAGAGAAGAGACAGAGACAGAGGAGAGACAGAGACAGAGACAGAGGAGACAGAGACAGAGGACAGAGACAGAGGAGAGACAGAGACAGAGACAGAGACAGAGACAGAGACAGAGACAGAGGAGAGACAGAGACAGAGACAGAGACAGAGAGAGACAGAGACAGAGACAGACAGAGACAGAGGAGAAACAGAGACAGAGACAGAGACAGAGAGAAACAGAGACAGAGACAGAGACAGAGACAGAGACAGAGGACAGAGACAGAGACAGAGACAGAGACAGAGAGACAGAGACAGAGACAGAGGAGAAACAGAGGAGACAGAGACAGAGACAGAGACAGAGGAGAGACAGAGACAGAGACAGAGGAGAGACAGAGACAGAGACAGACAGAGACAGAGACAGAGACAGAGGAGAGAGAGACAGAGACAGAGACAGAGACAGAGGAGAGACAGAGACAGAGGAGGAGCAGTATTTGCTACAGAGACAGAGACAGAGACGAGACAGAGACAGAGACGAGACAGAGACAGAGACAGAGGAGAGACAGAGACAGAGACAGAGGAGAGACAGAGACAGAGACAGAGACAGAGACAGAGACAGAGACAGAGACAGAGGAGAGACAGAGACAGAGACAGAGACAGAGACAGAGGAGAGACAGAGACAGAGGAGAGACAGTATTTGCTGCTACTGGAAGAATGAAAGCTGGTTTTAAAAGTTGATCATGGAGTCATTGGTAAACCAATCTCCTGATGTACGTTTGTATGTCATAGTTGTGAATCTGTCTATGCTTCTCATATGTTGTATTCTTTTTATCGTGAAGATTTCTGCTGTGTACACTTTGTTAATTGTATTCTTATTGCGTAACTGCGGTGAATCAGATTACTTTTAAACGGATAGGAACCGCAGTCTTCACATTTCTGACTAATATTCCTTGAATTATTATTTGGTGAAATGTGTAATGGTAAATGTTATTCACAATATACATAGCATATATGCTCAATCTCTAACTGTGCATCTCTGAGCTAAGGTTAACTTAGCCATTTAATGCTAGGACACTGGCTGAAAGATATTAGCTCTTTGTCCCTTAACCTCTTAATAATTATATAACGGTAAACCTGGACACGTGCATAGTATTCATAGTATTCATAGTATTCTGAGTGGATCGCAACCGCTGCTGTCCCCACTGGATACGACTATGGGTCTGTAGCATTCACTTAATAATGGAGTCAGATTGATGAATACATCATCTTTACACATCTACATAATGGAGACCCCTCATCCTCAGTCAATGGGGATTTCCACCAACCTACATAATGGAGACTCCTCATCCTCAGTCAATGGGGATTTCCACCAACCTACATAATGGAGACCCCTCATCCTCAGTCAATGGGGATTTCCACCAACCTACATAATGGAGACCCCTCAGTCAATGGGGATTTCCACTCATCCTCAGTCAATGGGGATTTCCACCAACCTACATAATGGAGACCCCTCATCCTCAGTCAATGGGGATTTCCACCAACCTACATAATGGAGACCCCTCATCCTCAGTCAATGGGGATTTCCACCAACCTACATAATGGAGACCCCTCATCCTCAGTCAATGGGGATTTCCACCAACCTACATAATGGAGACCCCTCATCCTCAGTCAATGGGGATTTCCACCAACCTACATAATGGAGACCCCTCATCCTCAGTCAATGGGGATTTCCACCAACCTACATAATGGAGACTCCTCATCCTCAGTCAATGGGGATTTCCACCAACCTAATGGACCCCTCATCCTCAGTCATAATGGAGACCCTCATCCTCAGACCCAACCTACATAATGGAGACCCCTCATCCTCAGTCAATCATCCTCAGTCAATGGGGTCATTTCCACCAACCTACATAATCATCCTCAGTCAATGGGGACCCCAACCTCATCCTCAGTCAATGGGGATGTCCACCAACCTACATAATTGAGATCCCTCATCCTCAGTCAATGGGGATTTCCACCAACCTACATAATGGTTGGATCATTTCCACCACACTAGAAATGGAGACTCATTCCGTTAAAGAGGATTTTATATATTACACTAGACTTGTCCATGTACAGATCCATCCCCATAGAAATCCCATTCTAATTCCAAATTGTATGTTCCCACCATTCATTCAAGAAACACACTTGCTTGGAAGGAAACACAGCGCAACAGGAAATGGTTTAGAATATGCAGCAATGATTTTGCTTTGCAAACAACCTGAGCCTCAGAGATTTCCCCATGTTAATCTTGTTTTAAGTGGCCTATGTGCTCACCGTCAACTGGCTTCCACATTTCTGACCTCTGTGTTGTGGGTGAAACAACAGCAGTAAATTCAGTTGATTTAAACAGTCACCTTGGTTAATTCTAAACTAAAGTGTCACGTAATTGGTCAGCTGTGCGATTAAGTTCTGGGTCCATACTTGTTAAGAGATGAAGAGATGCTAGAATGACGAGCTCCACCCTCTCTCTTTGCACGTTATGGGACGAAACACCCCTCCCCTTCCAAAATTGGAAAGATGCTTACGCCTGCAAAATTGTGATTTGTCAAAAAAACATCCTAAGCCCTGGAACTACTGCTGCTTGTCATTCCACACATCCCATTCCTTCCCCACAGATTCTATGGTACCAGTTATGTTTACGTAGATCCTGCCACGAGATATTATATAAGCAGCTAATGCTGCTAAAAAAATGCTTGTGTGAGTTGAACATGTTCTGTACATGGGTCAAGTCGTGTATCAGTATGTGTAAATGCTTGTGTAAGAATACACTACAGTTGAAGTCGGAAGTTTATACACCTTCGCCAAACACATTTAAACTCAGTTTTTCACAATTCCTGACATTTAGTCCTAGTAAAATTCCCTGTCTTAGGTCAGCTAGGATCACCACGTTATTTTAAGAATGTGAACTGTCAGAGTAATAGTAGAGAGAATGATTTATTTCAGCTTTTATTTCCTACATCACATTCCCAGTGGGTCAGAAGTTTACATACACTCAATTAGTATTTGGTATCATTGCCTTTAAATTGTTTAACTTGGGTCAAACATTTCAGGTAGCCTTCCACAAGCTTCCCACAATAAGTTGGGTGAATTTTGGCCCATTCCTCCTGACAGAGCTGGTGTAACTGAGTCAGGTGGGTAGGCCTCCTTGCTCGAACAAGCTTTTTCAGTTCTGCCCACAAATTTACTATGGGATTGAGGTCAGGGCTTTGTGATGGCCACTCCAATACCTTGACTTTGTTGTCCTTAAGCCATTGTGCCACAACTTTGGAAGTATTCTTGGGGTCATTGTCCATTTAGAAGACCCATTTGCGACCAAGTTTTAACTTGGTGACTGATGTCTTGAGATGTTGCTTCAATATATCTACACAATTTTTCCTTCCTCATGATGTCATCAATTTTGTGAAGTGCACCAGACCCTCCTACAGCAAAGCACCCCCACAACATGATGCTGCTACCCCCGTGCTTCACGGTTGGGATGGTGTTCTTCGGCTTGCAAGCCTCCCCTTTTTTTCCTCCAAACATAGCGAACATTGTTTCATCAGACCAGGGGACATTTCTCCATAAAGTATGATCTTTGTCCCCATGTGCAGTTGCAAACCATAGTCTGGCTTTTTTCTGGCAGTTTTGGAGCAGTGGCTTCTTCCTTGCTGAGCGGCCTTTCAGGTTGTCGATATAGGACTCGTTTTACTGTGGATATAGATACTTTTGTACCTGTTTCCTCCAGCATCTTCACAAGGTCCGTTGCTGTTGTTCTGTGATTGATTTGCCCTTTTCGCACCAAAGTACGTTCATCTCTAGGAGACAGAACGCGTCTCCTTCCTGAGTGGTGTGACGGCTGAGTGGTGCCATTGTGTTTATACTTGCGGACTATTGTTTGTATAGATGAACGTGGTACCTTCAGGCGTTTGGAAATTGCTCCCAAGGATGAACCAGACTTGTGGAGGTCTACAATTGTTTTTTCTGTGGTCTTGGCTGATTTCCTTTGAGTTTCCCATGATGTCAACCAATAAGGCACTGAGTTTGAAGGTAGGCCTTGAAATACATCGACAGGTACACCTCCAATTGTCTCAAATGATGTCAATTAGCCTATCAGAAGCTTCTAAAGCCATGACATCATTTTCTGGAATTTTCCAAGCTGTTAAAAGGCACAGTCAACTTGGTGTATGTAAACTTCTGATACAGTGAATTGTAAGTGAAGTAATCCGTCTTGTTAACAATTGTTGGAAAAGTTACTTGTGTCATGCACAAAGTACATGTCCTAACCGACTTGCCAAAACTGTAGTTTTTTAACAAGAAATTTGTGGAGTTATTGAAAAACGAGTTTTAATGACTACAACTTAAGTGTATGTAAACTTCCGACTTCAACTGTATGTGTTTCTCTTTTACAGACTCATGTGATATCTGTGTCTTTGTGAGCAGGGATAGTGGAGCGATTCTCGGAATCTGAGAGAACTAAGGGCAATTAAAAGCAATGTTCCAGCGACCGTGGAGACTGCATTCACGGTATGTCGGCCCAACCAGAAATTACCTTTACATTTTTACGCGGATCTTCCACGATACTTGAATCCAGCCCTCGATCGCGTCCCAAATGGCATCATTTTCCCTATATAGTGCACTACTTTTGATGAGAGCTCTATGGGCCCTGGTCAATAGTAGTGGACTATTCTCAACTGTAACTAATCTCTCACATCTACCCTCTGGGACATGGGTGTTCCTTCCACCTACTGTAGGCTGCTGAAATGGAACCCTATTCACTATATAGTGCACTACTGTTAAAACCAGGGCCCATAGGGCTAGGGTCAAAAGTAGTGCACTATATAGGGAGCAGAGTGCCATTTTGGACACAACCTAGAGAAAACACTTCATGGCTGCACTGATTTTATGGCTGTTCTTCTTAATAAAACACTAACCTTGACGTGTACCAGATGAGGGGAGAGAGAGAGAGAGAGAGAGAGAGAGAGAGAGAGAGAGAGAGAGAGAGAGAGAGAGAGAGAGAGAGAGAGAGAGAGAGAGAGAGAGAGAGAGAGAGAGAGAGAGAGAGAGAGAGAGAGAGAGAGAGAGAGGGAGAGAAAGAAAGTGAGAGAGAGTTGACGGAGGAAGTAAGATTCAACCCTTCTAAGTTGACCTAGAATGCTACACCTTATCTTTAAATTGTCGTTTCGTTCCAATGTCAATATCCTCGTTGGGACGTGAAGTAATAAAATACTAATATGTGGTGGAGGGGTAGGTGTAGCCTACCTACCAGTCATATGACCAGACACTCTCGGCGTAGTGTACTGGGTTGTCCTGATGATGTAGGTTTTGTGTTCAGGCTTTCGTTCTAGCCCTGTGCTAACCTAACTTAGCAGGCATAGAAAGATGCCTGAGCAAAGTCTCCACAGAAGTTAGTCTGAAAATACTGTATCCCTAAAAACCAGCAACATCTGCTTTCTGCCAATGTCGCTAAGGCTGGCCCTGCACTAGTTTAGTGGTCAATGGTTTATTTATTAACCTTAGTTAACCAGGTTAAAAAAAGGTAGTTGGCAACACATTCTCTTGTACAATAATGAGCTGATTGGTTGTGTTAGTACTGGGCTGGAACAAAACCCTACACCCCATGTGGATCTCCAGGAACAGGCTTGAAGAACAGTAGTTTAAAGCCTCTACTTACTCTCACAGGCAGTGCTGACTGGGGTCCATGTCTGGTCGCTCCTACAGGTGATGGAGGCAGTGCCTTTTCCCTGGTGGCCCTTGGGACAGGTGACCGGTAATGACTGACCCACGTAGAACAGCCGTTTAGAAGTGTTAACACTCCCACTGCTCTCCTTCCATCCAGGGGGAGGGGGACATGTTTTGGCTGCATGGGGAGACACAGAGTATTGGATTACGATGTAGACATGACAAATGGAGGGGGGAATAGCAGTAGGGGAGCATGAATATGTATGAATGTGTGTATACAGGGTATGATGGTGGATTAGAGACAGGTTCAGCCCAGGGGCTACATGTACATGTCATAACAAGGTGTGTAAATATTTGTGAGACTATGTCAGCTCTGTGGATCACCTATAATGACAGAGTTCTCTATTACACGCTTTGCTCAAGTAGCAGAATATCACTCTGAGAAAAGCTGAGTCAGTAGCTATGTTTCCATTACTTTTATCCACTGATTTTTGGTTGTTGTCAACATTTAGAAAGTTTGCATTGAAAATTGATTTCCTGTTACGGTGCACTGTAATGACGCCTTAAAATAAAAACTTTTCCGTAAAAAACTACTGTCGAATAAAAATTAACTGGTTTCCATGATCCATTTAGGCTAATTGCGCATTGGACTCCCGAGTGGTGCAGCGGTCTAAGGCACTGTATCTCAGTGTCACTACAGTCCCTGGTTCAAATCCAGGATGCATCACATCCGGCTGTGATTTGGAGTCCCATAGGGCGGCTCACAGTCATCCGGGGTAGACCGTCATTATAAATAATAATAAATAGGTGACAGCCTGTTGCCTATGCCCCTCCCACTGATCTGTTTCACATCTCAGGTAACCTGCAAATAATAGAATGCAAGAATTGACTAATATTTGCCATTCTAATAATGATCATGTGCCAACGTGTCGTCATGGTGAGACTTGCACTCCTGCTGTAGATCTGGAAACAAATTGGATGGTGAAACTTGCATCCAGCCAACCGAAAAGCAAGGAGCAGCAATTCAGGCAGTCTCGAAAGTCCAGACAATCCCTGTCCTGCAATGACACATTCTTTTTAAGAGTTGAAAAATAGATTTAGCAAGCAGTAGGATTAAATCAGTAGTAGAGCTTTATAGTTGCGTAATGACATCACATGCCCTGCGTACCTTCAAAAATGATTTGGCATCATGATTTATTCGAAAAACACATTTTCCATTTGTCACAATAAAGAAAATTAGACAACATGCAAATCCACCCCTGTCGAACGGATAAAAACGATCTTTATTAAATGTATTCGATAGCGGCCATTTCCATTACACATGTCGCAAAGTTTTTTTGTTGCTACATAGCTTTTCTCTAATAAACCTGGAAACTTGCCTAATGATCGTGTCAAAGAAACCTAATCTAAGGAGCTTAGATACACCAGGTCAGGCTGTCATTTCATTTAACCTTAATCAGCCATCAGTGCTCTTATACTGCGTTTACACAGGCAGAAAACAAGCATCTTTCTGGTAAGAAGAAGGGCGGGGGGGTATGCCTTATGATTAATGAGTCATGGTGTGATCATAACAACATACAGGAACTCAAGTCCTTCTGTTCACCTGACTTAGAATTTCTCACAATCAAATGCCGACTGCGTTACCTACCTAGAGAATTCTCTTCAATTATAATCACAGCCGCATATATCCCCCCGAGCAGACACATCGATGGCACTTCATATCATGTTTACATACCCTACATTACTCATCTCATATGTATATACTGTACTCTATACCATCCACTGCATCTTGCCTGTGCCATTCTATACCATCACTTATTCATATATTTTTCTTTTTATGTACATATTCTTATTAATTATTTTACACTTGTGTGTAAAAGGTAGCTGTTGTGAAATTGTTAGGTTAGATTACTCGTTGGTTATTACTGCATTGTCGGAACTAGAAGCACAAGCATTTCTCTACACTCGCATTAAAATTTGCACATATACCATGTGGATGTGACAAATCAAATTAGATTTTATTTGGTCGTTTCTTCAATGAAGGGTCTTGAAAACAATCTGATGTTAAAAGATCTGATGTGATTGGTCAAAAGACCAATTAGTGGACAAAATATCAGAATTTGTCTGCCTGTGTAAACAGCCTTAATCAAATTACTTTTAGGGCATTGGCTACAGTTTTGAAACTGCCTGTCAAACAGTGTTGACGTTGCAAAGTATTACAGGCATTCTGTGTCGGCCCTCCCTCCCCTCCCTCTGTGGTGTGTGTGTGTGTGTGTGTGTGTGTGTGTGTGTGTGTGTGTGTGTGTGTGTGTGTGTGTGTGTGTGTGTGTGTGTGTGTGTGTGTGTGTGTGTGTGTGTGTGTGTGTGTGTGTGTGTGTGTGTGTGTTGGCGCTCCCTTCCCTCCCTCTGTGGTGTGGTATGTGTGTGTGTGTTTGTCAACCCTCCCCTTCCTCTGTGTGTGTGTGTGTGTGTGTGTGTGTGTGTGTGTGTGTGTGTGTGTGTGTGTGTGTGTGTGTGTGTGTGTGTGTGTGTGTGTGTGTGTGTGTGTGTGTGTGTGCTGTGCGTGTGTTTGTCAACCCTCCCCACCCTGTGTGGTCTGTTGTGCAAAGCTGATGTCCAAACCCCTAAAGAATGTGAGGTGTGGAAATACTTTTGGTTTTCTCTGGTTTGTTCTCAGTGTAGATTGGGTGCAAACCACTAGTATGTACAGAGCCTGAGCTAAATGAATAAGATAAAACCATCAGCTGTCTCTTTTATTCTGTCAGGAGGTTTCCCTGACCATGTGATCTCACCAGGAAAAACTGGACCCTATTTTCAGTCATGTGACTTGACCAAGAAAAACTCCTGCCCTGATTCTATGAAGCAAGAAGAAAAAGAAGAGATTCGAACACATTCATGTTTGTCTCAGAGTCTTACGTTGACAGAAGGGGAAGATGGAGCTCCATGTCCCATCGCCCATACACGCCACCAGAGCATCCCCCTGTAGGGCGTAGCCTTTATCACACTGAAACGCTACAGCACGCCCGGTGGTCAGGCTCTGCTCCTGCACCCTGCCATTCAACAACTCCTTGGGGATGTTACAACCCTGGCCAACTGAGAGGGAGAGTGGGAGAAGGAGAGAGAGGTATAGAGGGAGAGGGGAGAGAGGAAGAGGGAGAGAAAGATGGAGAAAGAGAGAGAGGGGAGGGTAATAAAGAACCTTGATTTTCCATGCTTCACATTTCAAGTTGCCTTGTCAAACATTTCCAAAACCATTGCTTAGGAGACATTTGAACAGATACAGACTGTGGACAATACGATGAAGTAGGAATAACTCATACCTTCACACGTTGGTGCAGGCAAACTCCATGTTCCGTTGGCCAAACAGGTGAGGTTCTGTGCACCAATTAGATGTAGGCCAGGGTTGCAAACATAGCTGACGTTGCTCTGGTACGTCTCCCCTGATGCCTGTAACTCTGCATTCTCCACTGAGGGAGGTGGACCACACGACACAGCTGAGGACGCACAAGATGGAAGAAGGAAACTGGAGTTAAATGGGGTTCATAAGCATTGCATGAATGAACAGATTGGACGTGTGCTCAAACGCAAACACGCTTACCGACACAGGTAGGCTGAGCCCCATTCCATGTTCTATCTCCTTGACAGGTTTGCACAGAGTCTCCCTGTAACAAGGTGAGTCACAGTATTAAACACTGAAGACATACTGTCTACACCAAATAGACACTGGGCATTGTGAATCTCTCTGTAAACATACAGTGACTCAGCTTTCTCTCACAGTGACTCAGCTTTCTCTCACAGTGACTCAGCTTTCTCTCACAGTGACTCAGTTTTCTCTGCTAACATTATGACCCACCATTTTATAGGAAATTGCATCATGTTATTTCCAGTAATGGAACATTAGCCTAGGCATTAGCAGATTACTTTTCACCCAAAGTAAGAGTGAAAGTAGAATTTATTTGATTTCTCACTGTAGCAATTTGAAAAATTCCATGCACTCAATTCCATGCACGCAAAATATTATGATCAATGAGGTTTTGCACAAAAAGGCTCCTTAGCAGCTTGTACCCCCAAGCCATAAGACTGCTGAACAATTCATCAAATGGCCACCCGGACTGTTTACATTAACCTCCCCCATCTGTTTTTACAATGCTGCTACTCGCTGTTTATTATCTATGCATAGTCACTTTACAAATTATCTTGACTAACCTATACCCCTGCACATTGACTCGGTACTGGTACGCCCTGTATATACCTCAATATTTTTATGTAATTTTCTGGTGTTACTTTTTGATTTGATTTATTTTCAATTTAGTTTATTTAGTAAATATTTAACTCTTAACTATTTATTGAACTGCATTGTTGGTTAAAGGCTTGTCAGTAAGCATTTCATGGTAAGGTCTACAGTACATCTGTTGTATTTGGCGCATATGACAAATAAAATTGTATTTTATTTGAAATTCAAGCTAAATTGTCTATATTTTCTCTGTTCTGTAATAATATTGTAATATAAATATTGTAATAATATAATTTTGTATCAGACATTACCTTCATCTCAAACCCAGACAGGCAGATGTACAAGACGATGTCTCCATAGCTGTAACTGTCCCCCTTAGAGATACCATGAGGAAGAGGAGGAGGTTTCTCACAAACCACCAGAACACAGGAGACGGAGGAGAGGCCTGGAGACCAGCTACCACCCAGCTACAACAACAGAATGAGTTAATAATCATGACATTAATTCATGTTCAGTAAACATCTGTGAATGGTGGATCTGTAAATCGCGCTAGATTCTAAACGACTAAAATGTAAATGATGAAAAGCCAGAATGAACAGAGGAAGGATTGAGAGAAATGTGATTACGGACCAGAGAGCTGTCTAGAGTAAAAAAAAGTAGAAATGAGAAAGTTGTGTGTATTGTTGAACACAATACACACTGAGTGTACAAATCATTAGGAACACCTGCTCTTTCCATGACATAGACTGACCAGGTGAATCCGCGTGAAATGTATGATCCCTTATTGATGTCACTTGTTAAATCCACTTCAATCAGTGTAGATGAAGGGGAGGAGACAAGTTAAAGAAGGATTTTTAAGCCTTGAGACAATTGAGACATGGATTGTGTATGTGTGACATTCAGAGGGTGAATGGGCAGGACAACATATTGAAGTGCCTTTGAACGGGGTATAGTAGTAGGTGTCAGCGCACCGGTTTGAGTGTCAAGAACTGCAACGCTGCTGGGTTTTTAAATGCTCAACAGTTTCCTATGTGTATCAAGAATGGTCCACCACCCAAAGGACATCCAGCCAAGTTGACACAACCGAAGGAAGCATTGGAGTCAACATGAACCAGCATCCCTGTGGAACACTTTCGACACCTTGAGTCCATTCCCCATCGAATTGAGGCTGATTTGAGGGCAAAAGGGGCTGCTAATGTTTTGTGCACTCAGTGTATATTATATTAAAATGTTATCCAGCATCACTGACCATCGCAACACATTGACCATGTCGACACTTGAGTGGATGTAAATTGGGTGTAAATCATCTCTTCATGTTTTCAGTGCATTAAAACAGTCTTACCAGACACTCTGCCAGGCCTGGCCCCTGCAGGAGGAACCCAGGTGGGCAGGAGAAGGTGACTGCCCCCCCTACAGGGGTGAGGTCCTCCCCCGTGACCAGGACGTGGGTGGTGAGGTTGGCAGGGAGCAGACATGGGGCGGGGCGGCACCTGATGATGTGTTTAGACCAGGTGCCGTCATACTGACAGGTCAGAGAGTCAGACTGGCTGGTCAGCTCATATCCCTCATCACACCTAGAGAGAGAGAGAGAGAGAGAGAGAGAGAGAGAGAGAGAGAGAGAGAGAGAGAGGGGAGGGAGAGAGAGAGAGAGGGAGAGAGAGAGAAAGAAATGGGCGATGTCGGTGAGGGAGGGAGAGAGACAGGAAGAGAACGAGAATGAGGGAGAGAGGATGTGAGAGAGAGCGAGAAAGAGGGGCGGGGAGAGGGAGAGAAAGAGGGATAATAAATATCATACTATCTACTTGAATATAACTTCTCTAACACCTATATGAACGAAGAGGTTTTAACTCTGAAAGATACAGAAGTTCAAATTCACCTATATTGGATCTGGCTTCCGAAGGTGAACATCTCTCCCACCATGTGGGCATGTTGTTTAGCAGTTGGCTCTCCACAGGAGATGGGCTCACAGCTGATCCTCACCTCGCCCCACCTGCCCTCCCTGCCACAGGTAACATGGGGGTAGGACCCCTTCATCTGGTAACCCGGCCTGCACCTGTAGGTAACTGTGTCTGGGACAGTGGCGCTGGCGCCCTGCAGGACAGCATGGGGTACTGCAGGCGGGGCAGCCATGCACCTACCCCGGCCACACACAGGAACACCCGGGCTCCACACCCCGCCCTTCTCACAAGTTGCAGCCGCCGGCCCCAGGACCTTATATCCCTCGTCGCAGAGGAAGAAGACGCGGTCGCCGCAGGCGTGGTCGTGCCCCAGCACCACCCCGTATTTTAACACTGGAGGGGTGCAGACGCAGGTGCGGCACTCCGGTACCGTCCCGACCCAATGGCCTTGGGCGGAACAGCGTAAGACGGGGTCACCGAAGACCTCATACCCGTCGAAACACACATACTCCACGACATCATCATAGTGAAAGCTGGAGCCGTTGAGGTAACCGTGGCTGATGTCCTGCGGCGGGTCACAGGCGATGATGTCACAGCGAGGGGTGGGTCCTTCCCCCCAGAGTCCGTCCCCTCGACACATCCGCTTGGGTTCTCCACCGCTGAGGATGTACCCCTCCTCACACTCATACCACACCTCACGGCTGTAGCCAAAGTCAGAGCCCAGGACTCGACCGTTCGGGATGGATACTGGTCTACCGCAGTGGGCTGGATGGCACTCAGGCGACCCATGACTCCAGGTACCATCAGCCTGACAGACACTAACAGAGGGGCCTTGTAGGAGCAAGCCGGACTTACAGCTCAGCGCTACATGTTTGTTAAACGTATATTCCTTCCCTGTCACAGTGACATCACGAGGAACGACGGGAGAGCCACAGGAGATAGGCTCACACCAAGGCTTCTCAGCATCCCACTTCCCATCTGCCTTACAGGTCCTGGTGTCACCGCCCTTCAGGATGAACCCGGAACTGCACTCGTAACGCAACACCTCCAGATACAGGAAGGAGTCTCCCTCGGCCGAGCCGTTATCGATGTCGCCCGGGTCACCGCAGGATATAGGTCGGCAGACAGGCGGTACGTCGCTCCACTGTCGGCCCGCCACACACTGTCTGACTGACTCCCCCTCTAACTCGTAGCCCTCCTCACAGCTGTACTTCACCAGGCTACCCAGGGATGTGTCTGTGACATTCGCAGAACCGTGGTCCGGGCTTGGCGGATCCTCACACTCGGCAGGAACACACATGGGAGCTGTCCCGTTCCACCTCCCCTCCTCCAGGCACACTAGGGCAGTAGAGGTTGTAAGCTCATAGCTCTTATGGCAGCGGTACACTATTACAGTCCCATGCAGGAAGCTCATATCCATGGGTGATAATGGCACTGTAGCACCACCTATAGGCCTGGACGTTATAGCAGCGTCCCTCCCGGCTAACTCCGCATTCGGATCCAAGAGCCTCGAATACTCACCGAAGTCGATATGAGGGGGAAGGCCGCAGTCAGAGGGGATGCAGACTGGGACGGAACTGGACCAACCAAACTCCTCACAGGTCAGGTGGTTCTGACCGACCAATTGGAAGCCGGGGAAACAGCTGTAGAAGATGGTGACGCCGAACTTGTGGTCGAGACCCTCCACAAAGCCGTTGTCTATGGGGTTCGGTGGAGCGCAGTAGATCTGGACGCACACGGGCGTCCCCTGGTCCCACTCCCCGTTCGCTAGACACTTCAGCGTCTCGGGACCATGTAGACGGTAACCGCGGTGACAGGAGAAGTTGACCACGTGGTTGAACTGGAGTTTGGTATATGCCACCTTCCCATTGGGTATCTCTTTCGGGACGGGGCACTCGATTGGTTGACAGGAAGGTACACCTCCGATCCAGAGCCCACTTTCACCACAGAGTACCGTAGCGTTACCAACCAAGCTATACCCAGGTTTACAGCTGTAGAGAGCCGTGCTGAGGTACATCAGTCCCTGAACGTCCACTATGCCGTTAGCTATCTCTACAGGTTGGGGACACTCTACTGGGATGCACTCTGGGACAGGACTGCTCCAATATCCATCTGCCTGGCATGTCACAGACCCTTCCTTCCTCAGAGTAAATCCGTCCATGCAGGAGTAGCTCACCACCGAGCCGAAATAGGATGGAGCAGACAACGGTGCCGATGACGGGTCACCAAATGCCACCTCGGGCGGAGGACCGCAAAACACCTGCTTGCAGACAGGGAAGGTGTCGTTCCACTCCTGTGCGAGGGTGCAGCGGAGGGTCCGGGCGCCGTGGAGAACATAGCCATCCTCGCAGGACAGTTCCACGATTCCAGAGTCCAAACTACGTAGAACCAGGTGGTTCTCATCTAGGGGCGGTTCTGGGCAATGGACCAGCGAGCAGCGTGGATGACTTGACTTGTCCCACTTGCCGTACTTCAGACACATCCACACAGCATCTCCGGTTAGCTCGTAGCCTTCGTCGCAGACGTACTCAACCTTGTGGCCCACCTCGAAGACGGAGCCAACGGAGCCACGGTATTGGCCATGTAGGATGATGGGCGGGGGGTCGCAGGTCAGGATGTGGCAGACGGGCGGGTCGCCGTTGGACCACTGGCGGTTGGCCTGGCACACTCTCTCCGGATGGCCGGTCAGTCGGTAGCCGTCGGCGCACGCATATGTCACCTTGCTGTTGAAGATGAAATTACCTTTGTTCTGTGGGTTGGAACACAAAATAAGAGGTTTTATGATACAGAGTACACTGTGTTCTGACTGAGATGACACGTGATATCTTGCCAGAAAGAATGTAACTTGTTGTTTCTCTATGATCGAATAAGATGACCAAGCACAGGAATGAGTGGGAACTCTGAAATGGACCTTTTAGTTATTTCGAATCACTTATGGGATTTGCAAAATGTACAATGTTTCTGTTTGTATTGAATAAAGTACATTTTTTTCTACATCTTGTTACATTGAGCCTTGACATGAATTTGAGCAGAGGAACAACATACCTGGATGAATCCATTCTCGAGTGACGGTGGGGACGGGCAGGAGACAGGCTGGCAGACAGGCAGGACCCCACCCCACTTTCCATTGGCCTCACATGTCCTCCTCTTCTCCCCTTGGATCAGGAAACCCTTATCACAGCTATAAGCCACCATCGCTCCAAAACTATAGTTGGTCCCACTCACATACCCCTTCTCGATGCCCACCGGTTTGGAGCAACGCACCGGCACGCAACCCACTTCGTATGGTGAGGGCGTCCACTCCCCTCCCATCATGCATTTCAATTTGGCGGTCGTGTTGAGGATGAAGCCCTCTTCGCATTTGTAGTTGAGCTCTGTGTTGCTGGCGTACTTGGGTTTGTTGACCGAGTCCAAGATGGCATGGGGCAGGTCAGGTGGGCGCTGGCAGAAGGTGGCGATACAACGAGGGGCCTCCTGGCCTTCGGGGGGCGCCCACAATCCCTGGGCATTGCAGACCACCTTTAAATCAAATCAAGCTTTATTTAACTTTGCGTTTAGAATCGCAACACACTTTACTTTAAAACAACAACATGAAAGACATTTTAAAAATGAAGGGCAATAAAATAGATGAATAACCTTGGAGTTGTTGCCAGCGGTGTAGCCGTCCGTGCAGAAGTAGTTGGCCGTGTCGCCAAACAGCTGGTGGCCGGCGACAGCAAGGGCGTGGTCTATGGAAGGGGGAGGGCCACAGGAGCGGGGGACACACTGAGCGGAAGTGGGACTCCATTGGCCAGTCGACAGGCACTCTCTGGACTCTAGTCCAATCAGAGTGTAGCTGTGGGGACACCGAGCCAATCAATGAAGATCAGGGCAGGAGGTAATACATCTAAACAATGTAACAAAAAGTAAACATACACAATCATATATATACACACCATTACTACTGTACTATAACTACATAAACTACTACTTGACTTTAATGATAATAACTATAATGCTAACATTGAGGTAGTCTTGTCCAGTCAGGTCTCTTACAAATGTGTGGTAAGGCCTCAATTGAGTTAACACGCTGATAACGTATAACTAAGGAAACATAGTTGACAGTATTTACCCTTCTTTGCAGACGTAGTGCACCTTGTTGCCCAGGGTGTGTTCGTCCCCCATGGTCACTGAGTCCCGGAGAGCGGGGGGGTCTCCACAGTGGACACTGGCGCAGAGAGGGGCAGGGCTGCTCCACTCTCCTGACGCCTCACACACCACCTCCTCAGAGCCCTGCAGTCTTAAAGGGCCAAAGCAGTAGTTTTTATATCAATATCAAATCATTTCTGGATAACAATTATTACCTTACTGTAATCGACTGTCCATTAAAACGGGCAAATTGTTTGTTTTTTGCAACAACAACAAAAAATACAAGCAAGAATTTTGCTAGAAATTTACCACATGGTGATGTCACCATGGAAAACCTAATCTCCCGCCCATGCAAACCTGCTGATTAGAAAGTGCTGTGTAGATTATAATTTCAACCAGCAACTATTAGGAAATAGCACTGATGACATTTTTTCACACTTTTACAGTGTTCGTTTTGTTAGCTGTTGTACAATATGATACAAAACATAGGGAAAAAATATTATTTTGACTGCACTGGGCATTTAACACACGAATGCCTTTTGCACACACACTGTGTAATACTTATACACATACACTCACAACACTTTTAAGGGAAACACTAGGCTTTAGAACGCCAGCTAACTGTGTCTATAAATTGCCATATTGCCATTGTCGCGTCACTGGTAGGCAATTTAAGATGGCGCTGACCATAGATCAAATAAACATTGTTCAAGATCAAAATATTTAAAATCGAGATGTTTCTATGTTACATGCACATGTTCAGCATTGTGGATTGAATACATGTTGTTGCTTAGCTTTACATTCCCCGTAAAGCAGTATGAAACAACAGCCAATTATTACTATCATATATTACTAGCTACCACTTTCAAAGTCATTGCATCCAGGCAGGCGCTTCAATCTATTGATTAATGAACGTCTTATTATTTTAGATGTAAATGGATCTTGTCCATTTATGAACCCCTTATACGACCTATACGACCTGGGACTGCTGGTCTAGAATCAGTTTCGACCTTTTAGAGCATAATTAATATGATTATATGGACAGTTGGGGGGGAGGGGCCTGATCCTAGATCAGCACTCCAACACTGAGACACTACGTGGATATAAGAACAGAAATGACAAACCAGGACAGACATTCCATCCTAACCTGTATCCCTCTGCACAGCTGTAGATCACTGTAGACAGGTAGGTTTTCCCTTTGAGGGTGAAATCTGCGTTGTCTACGTGTGGAGGTTCCCCGCAGGTGACTGGCTGACAGACAGGGGGCGCACTGCTCCACTTCAGATTGGCCTGACACTGGATCTCATAGGGATCACCTGGGACGAACCCCTTAACACAGCTGGAGTGGATGAAAGGGAATAGTATACGTACATTCATAATGGGGGAATATGGGAGATGTGGCAATATAAATAGAGGTTTCATTTCAGCAACTATCTATCAGCTTAACTCCCGTTATATACATGTGTTTGTTGGTATCTTTACTTACTGTAATATACTGTATATTATACACTAGACAGCCCTCAAACTCAACTCTGGACCTTGAAGCCAGTGTCACTGTGTTTTGTCATTGTTCCCCTCTAACCAGGAACTGATTTAGACCTGGGACACCAGGTGTGTGCACTTAATTATCAGGTAGAACAGAAAACCAGCAGGCTCCAGACCTCGTAGGGTGAGAGTTGAATACCTCTGCAATACGATATCTCAATTGGAAAGAGAAAATAAAGAGGAGAAGCTATTTTATCTCACTTAACGTTTAATGCAACAGCATCATCTCAATGCAACAGCATTATCTCAATGCAACAGCATTATCTCAATGCAACAGCATTATCTCAATGCAACAATATTATCTCAATGCAACAATATTATCTCAATGCATTATCTCAATGCAACAGCATTATCTCAATGCTATTATCTCAATGCAACAGCATTATCTCAATGCAACAGCATTATCTCAATGCAACAGCATTATCTCAATGCAACAATATTATCTCAATGCAACAGCAAATTCATACTGTTGTTATGTCTAAATGGTATACTTTGTAAGCGTTACACTTGTTGTAAATGGCTGATGGTGGTACCTGAAAGTCACCTTGCTTCTAAACGTGAAGTTGGTGCCCTTCATCACAGCATTCTCTGGGACAGAGGGCCTTCCACACGAGAGGGCTGAAGAACAACACAATACCATGTAGGGCTGATCAGTTCTAGCAAACTCCTTCCAGAAGGTTCTTAGCCTCGTTTGATTAAGTGATCTTAATCAAAGATTATTGATATACTGACAAGATACATGTCTCTCCGTCCTACCAATGGGAGTCGTTGTCCATATACTGACATGTATCTATCCATAATATTTATTAACATCACTTAATTGGTCAATTGCGCACAAGGTCTAACCGAAATGTTACTTCCTCTTTTAACCCAACCCCTCCACACAATTTTGGGGGAGAGGCACAGGGGGTTGCCACACTGTGTGCCCGGGGAGCTGTTGTTGTGGGGGGTTAAGTGCTATCATGCCAACCGCTTGTCATGCCAAACCATGCATGATAGCACAAACAGACTGGCACTCAGGCTAGGTTCCCCTGCAAGGCTTTCATAAGACTGCAAGTGTGGGTTAGGGATAGATCCAGTGTGGGTTAGGGATAGATCCAGTGTGGGTTAGGGATAGATCCAGTGTGGGTTAGGGATAGATCCAGTGTGGGTTAGGGATAGATCCAGTGTGGGTTAGGGATAGATCCAGAGCCAGTGTGGGTTAGGGATAGATCCAGTGTGGGTTAGGGATAGATCCAGAACCAGTGTGGGTTAGGGTTAGATCCAGAGCCAGTGTGGGTTAGGGATAGATCCAGTGTGGGTTAGGGATAGATCCAGAACAAGTGTGGGTTAGGGATAGATCCAGAACCAGTGTGGGTTAGGGATAGATCCAGAGCCAGTGTGGGTTAAGGATAGATCCAGAACCAGTGTGGGTTAGGGATAGATCCAGAACCAGTGTGGGTAAGGGATAGATCCAGAACCAGTGTGGGTAAGGGATAGATCCAGAACCAGTGTGGGTAAGGGATAGATCCAGAACCAGTGTGGGTAAGGGATAGATCCAGAACCAGTGTGGGTAAGGGATAGATCCAGAACCAGTGTGGGTAAGGGATAGATCCAGAACCAGTGTGGGTAAGGGATAGATCCAGAACCAGTGTGGGTAAGGGACAGATCCAGAACCAGTGTGGGTAAGGGATAGATCCAGAACCAGTGTGGGTAAGGGACAGATCCAGAACCAGTGTGGGTAAGGGACAGATCCAGAACCAGTGTGGGTAAGGGATAGATCCAGAACCAGTGTGGGTAAGGGATAGATCCAGAACCAGTGTGGGTAAGGGATAGATCCAGAACCAGTGTGGGTAAGGGATAGATCCAGAACCAGTGTGGGTAAGGGATAGATCCAGAACCAGTGTGGGTAAGGGATAGATCCAGAACCAGTGTGGGTAAGGGACAGATCCAGAACCAGTGTGGGTAAGGGATAGATCCAGAACCAGTGTGGGTAAGGGATAGATCCAGAACCAGTGTGGGTAAGGGATAGATCCAGAACCAGTGTGGGTAAGGGATAGATCCAGAACCAGTGTGGGTAAGGGACAGATCCAGAACCAGTGTGGGTAAGGGATAGATCCAGAACCAGTGTGGGTAAGGGATAGATCCAGAACCAGTGTGGGTAAGGGATAGATCCAGAACCAGTGTGGGTAAGGGATAGATCCAGAACCAGTGTGGGTAAGGGATAGATCCAGAACCAGTGTGGGTTAGGGTTAGATCCAGAGCCAGTGTGGGTTAGGGATAGATCCAGTGTGGGTTAGGGATAGATCCAGAACAAGTGTGGGTTAGGAATGGATCCAGAACCAGTGTGGGTTAGGGATAGATCCAGAGCCAGTGTGGGTTAAGGATAGATCCAGAACCAGTGTGGGTTAGGGATAGATCCAGAACCAGTGTGGGTAAGGGATAGATCCAGAACCAGTGTGGGTAAGGGATAGATCCAGAACCAGTGTGGGTAAGGGATAGATCCAGAACCAGTGTGGGTAAGGGATAGATCCAGAACCAGTGTGGGTAAGGGATAGATCCAGAACCAGTGTGGGTAAGGGATAGATCCAGAACCAGTGTGGGTAAGGGATAGATCCAGAACCAGTGTGGGTAAGGGATAGATCCAGAACCAGTGTGGGTAAGGGATAGATCCAGAACCAGTGTGGGTAAGGGACAGATCCAGAACCAGTGTGGGTAAGGGATAGATCCAGAACCAGTGTGGGTAAGGGATAGATCCAGAACCAGTGTGGGTAAGGGATAGATCCAGAACCAGTGTGGGTAAGGGATAGATCCAGAACCAGTGTGGGTAAGGGATAGATCCAGAACCAGTGTGGGTAAGGGATAGATCCAGAACCAGTGTGGGTAAGGGATAGATCCAGAACCAGTGTGGGTAAGGGATAGATCCAGAACCAGTGTGGGTAAGGGATAGATCCAGAACCAGTGTGGGTAAGGGATAGATCCAGAACCAGTGTGGGTAAGGGATAGATCCAGAACCAGTGTGGGTAAGGGATAGATCCAGAACCAGTGTGGGTAAGGGATAGATCCAGAACCAGTGTGGGTAAGGGATAGATCCAGAACCAGTGTGGGTAAGGGATAGATCCAGAACCAGTGTGGGTAAGGGATAGATCCAGAACCAGTGTGGGTAAGGGATAGATCCAGAACCAGTGTGGGTAAGGGATAGATCCAGAGCCAGTGTGGGTAAGGGATAGATCCAGAACCAGTGTGGGTAAGGGATAGATCCAGAACCAGTGTGGGTAAGGGATAGATCCAGAACCAGTGTGGGTAAGGGATAGATCCAGTGGCCAGTGTGGGTAAGGGATAGATCCAGAGCCAGTGTGGGTAAGGGATAGATCCAGAACCAGTGTGGGTAAGGGATAGATCCAGAACCAGTGTGGGTAAGGGATAGATCCAGAACCAGTGTGGGTAAGGGATAGATCCAGAACCAGTGTGGGTAAGGGATAGATCCAGAACCAGTGTGGGTAAGGGATAGATCCAGAACCAGTGTGGGTAAGGGATAGATCCAGAACCAGTGTGGGTAAGGGATAGATCCAGAACCAGTGTGGGTAAGGGATAGATCCAGAGCCAGTGTGGGTTAGGGATAGATCCAGAACCAGTGTGGGTTAGGGATAGATCCAGAACCAGTGTGGGTAAGGGATAGATCCAGAACCAGTGTGGGTAAGGGATAGATCCAGAACCAGTGTGGGTAAGGGATAGATCCAGAACCAGTGTGGGTAAGGGATAGATCCAGAACCAGTGTGGGTAAGGGATAGATCCAGAACCAGTGTGGGTAAGGGATAGATCCAGAACCAGTGTGGGTAAGGGATAGATCCAGAACCAGTGTGGGTAGGGATAGATCCAGAACCAGTGTGGGTAAGGGATAGATCCAGAACCAGTGTGGGTAAGGGATAGATCCAGAACCAGTGTGGGTAAGGGATAGATCCAGAACCAGTGTGGGTAAGGGATAGATCCAGAACCAGTGTGGGTAAGGGATAGATCCAGAACCAGTGTGGGTAAGGGATAGATCCAGAACCAGTGTGGGTAAGGGATAGATCCAGAACCAGTGTGGGTAAGGGATAGATCCAGAACCAGTGTGGGTAAGGGATAGATCCAGTGGCCAGCGACCCGGTCCAGAGGCCTTTCAGCCGGCCCTGCCAACAGTGCAGTAGAAAGATTCTGTTTCAACAGTACAGGGCAGACAAAGAGCCAGCTGCACAGCACATAATCACCCATTATATACACACACACACACACACACACACACACACACACACACACACACACACACACACACACACACACACACACACACACACACACACACACACACACACACACACACACACACACACACACACACACACACACACACACACACACACACACACACACACACACACAGGGTCAGGACATTTATATGCCAGTTGATTTTGAGAGAGAGAGAAAGAGAGAGTGAGACGAGAGCGAGAGCGAGAGTGAGAGAGAGCGAGAGCGAGACAGCGAGAGAGAGTGAGACAGAGAGAGAGAGACAGAGAGAGAGAGAGAGTATGAGTGTTCAGGATAAAAACAAACAGTTAGCATTTGTTGCTCGTTACCCAACATCAAGCCTCCATTATAACCGCTGTGACTGAAGGCTTTGGTTAGGCAGATCTGAGAGCTATGAAGGCGTGATGAGCATAATGAGGATAATTGTGCTATTTATACAGTTGTCTAAGTACCTCATGGATAAGAGGGTTGTGCTAGATTACTCAAATGTAAATGGACTGTCATGAAACTGGGTATTTCTGGAAAAATTAACATATCGTACATAACAATGCTGGATCTCTACTGATAGTGACAACAAAGCAATATGTGAAAACAAGATTCTTTTTGAGATGATATAGAAACCCAAGCAGAACACTTAAGTAGGGCATGCCATATATTATGATGATAATAATTATGATTATGATTATTTTATAATATTATTCATTTTATGAATATATCATTATTATTATTATGCTCATATCATGATTATCATTATTATGATTACATTATTATGATTATATCATGATTATCATTATCACTACAGCATATATTACATATAACCATGTTGGTGTCCTCCATACCTCTGCAGTACGGGAAAACACCATTCCAGCTTCCTGTCTCCAGGCATAGGACGTGAGATGAGCCAATCAGCTCGTAGCCTTCCTCGCAGGTGAACACGACCTCACTTCCCATCAGGAAGTTAATACCGTCCTTATAGCCAAACTCTGGAGCCCCCGGGTTCTCACACTTCACTGGTTCTAGATTGATAACATACATACAGAGAAAAAAGGTTTGATACTGTAGCTACTGCACCTTGAAGTGCCAGCAGATAAGAATGGATGAAAACATTTGGCAGAGGTGAACTGTAGATGTTTGATGATGATGAAGCAAAAGGCACGAGAGGCATTGCTATACAGTAATGTAGCGAAGAGGTCCTGAAACTTGTCTCATAACTAGGAAGAATGGAATTGTTAGGGAAATGTGATTTTCCTGACCACATGAACTGACCGGGGAAAAACCTTTGGCTCAGGTGGTATGTGGTCCAGGCCTCGAGTAGGTTACAGTATGTGTGTGTTACCTGTGCAGTTCTTTCCGTCTCCGCTGTAGGGGTGGATACAGGTGCAGGCGTAGGAGCCGTCTGTGTTCTGACAGCTGGAGTGTTCATCACAGTCTGAGCCCAGTGCACACTCATCCACATCTGTATGGACACACGCATGTCGTTATACTCTGCGCTGATTGAAAACATTGTATTCATTGACATACGCTCTAAATATGGTAGATGTACATGAATTGTATGATGCAAATAGTGCGAGTATGACACCGTTTATATTCATCCACTGTGTCCGTTTCAGTCTTACCCAGGCAGGCGGGTGTGTTGCCTCCCCACTTCCCACTGTTGGTACAGAGGACCTTGGCGTCCCCCAGCAGGTAGAACCCTGGGTTACACTGGTACACCACAGAGCTGCCTGCATGGTAGTCGGCACCCTGGAACAGACCATGCTCCAGGGGCCAAGGAGAACCACACTTTACTCCTATACAGGTAGATATACACAGGTTACATGATAAATGTTTGGTTATGAATGGAGAGAGTATTACCCCATCTGGTACTTCTATAGATAGACAGTACTTAGGTCAGATAGGTGGAAATGTTGGGGTTGGAATGGTTTTGGTGTTT
This sequence comes from Oncorhynchus keta, assembly GCF_023373465.1. Lineage (NCBI taxonomy): Eukaryota > Metazoa > Chordata > Actinopteri > Salmoniformes > Salmonidae > Oncorhynchus > Oncorhynchus keta. The sequence continues at coordinate 66,603,413 of NC_068455.1, read as the reverse complement.
GTTGCTTTTTGATGGTTGTTCTCTATTACTGAGGCCATGCTTATGGACATAGATGACTCAAATGTAACCTCTGCTTTGTGTGTGTGTGTGTGTGTGTGTGTGTGTGTGTGTGTGTGTGTGTGTGTGTGTGTGTGTGTGTGTGTGTGTGTGTGTGTGTGTGTGTGTGTGTGTGTGTGTGTGTGTGTGTGTGTGTGTGTGTGTGTGTGTGTGTCTGTCTCTATGTTCATGCGTGGATGTGGGTGTGTGTAACTAATGGTCCCTCACGTTCACAGCGAGGCAGGGCGTGGCTCCACTCTCCCTTGTTGTGACACTGCAGCAGCGGCTCCCCCACCAGGTAGAAGCCGGGAACACAGGACAGCTGCGTCTGAGACCCGGGACTGACCGCTGGACTGGACGCACGCAGGTGAGGCACTGCGTTCTCTAGCTGGGGGCAGTCTGACAAACACAAATAGGAGAATGAAGTGGGTTAATGTTTTCCTACACACGGTTTTAAAACCGGTTTTGTTCCTCCTCCGCCTATGGTTAAGGTTAGGACTTGGCCAGTGTAAGCTGATCCTATATTTGTCCCTCACCAGCGCAGAAGATGCAGTTGGGGTTAGTCTTCACTCTCCCTACCACCCCATTGAGGAAGTCAGGCCAGGCCAGGACATTGCCTCTGATGTTTTTCCCTGGGCAGGTGCTGGCTAGGATCTTGATCTACGGAGAAATATGGAGGTCACTTCATGGGGCAGAGGTACAGAAAATGATTGGTGGTTCACACACATACAGTTGAAGTTTCACAATTCCTGACATTTAATCCGAGTTAAAATCCTGTTTTAGGTCAGTTCGGATCACCGTTTTATTTTAAGAATGTGAAATGTCAGAATAATAATAGCGAGAAGGATTTATTTAAGCTTTAATTTCTTTCATCCCATTCCCAGTGGGTCAGAAGATTAAATACACTCAATGAGCTTTTGGCAGAATTGCCTTTAAATTGTTTAACTTGGGTCAAACGTTTCAGGTAGCCTTCCACAAGCTTCCCACAATAAGTTGGGTGAATTCCTCCTGACAGAGCTGGTATAACTGAATCAGGTGGGTAGGCCTCCTTGCTCGCACACACTTTTTCAGTTCTGCTCACAAATCTTCTGTAGGATTGACTAGTCACTTTAAATAAAGCCACTTAAATAATGACACTTTAATAATGTTAACATATCTTACATTATTTATATCACATGTATATACTGTATTTTATACCATCTATTGCACCTTGCCTATGCCGCTCAGCCATCGCTCATCCATATATTTATATGTACATATTCTCATTCACCCCTTTAGACTTGTGTGTATTAGGTAGTTGGGGAATTGTTAGATTACTTGTTAGATATTACTGCACTGTCGGAACTAGAAGCACAAGCATTTCGCTACACTCGCATTAACATCTGCTAACCATGTGTATGTGACAAATACAATTAGATTTGATTTGATGTTGACTGTCGACTGTGTGTGTGTTTCAGGTTATAAAGCAGTAGGACAGTCTGAATGTGTGTGTGTTTCAGGTTATAAAGCAGTAGGACAGTCTGAATGTGTGTGTGTTTTAGGTTATAAAGCAGTAGGACAGTCTGAATGTGTGTGTGTTTCAGGTTATAAAGCAGTAGGACAGTCTGAATGTGTGTGTGTTTCAGGTTATAAAGCAGTAGGACAGTCTGAATGTGTGTGTGTTTCAGGTTATAAAGCAGTAGGACAGTCTGAATGTGTGTGTGTTTCAGGTTATAAAGCAGTAGGACAGTCTGAATGTGTGTGTGTTTCAGGTTATAAAGCAGTAGGACAGTCTGAATGTGTGTGTGTTTCAGGTTATAAAGCAGTAGGACAGTCTGAATGTGTGTGTGTTTCAGGTTATAAAGCAGTAGGACAGTCTGAATGTGTGTGTGTTTCAGGTTATAAAGCAGTAGGACAGTCTGAATGTGTGTGTGTTTCAGGTTATAAAGCAGTAGGACAGTCTGAATGTGTGTGTGTTTCAGGTTATAAAGCAGTAGGACAGTCTGAATGTGTGTGTGTTTCAGGTTATAAAGCAGTAGGACAGTCTGAATGTGTGTGTGTTTCAGGTTATAAAGCAGTAGGACAGTCTGAATGTGTGTGTGTTTCAGGTTATAAAGCAGTAGGACAGTCTGAATGTGTGTGTGTTTCAGGTTATAAAGCAGTAGGACAGTCTGAATGTGTGTGTGTTTCAGGTTATAAAGCAGTAGGACAGTCTGAATGTGTGTGTGTTTCAGGTTATAAAGCAGTAGGGCAGTCTGAATGTGTGTGTGTTTCAGGTTATAAAGCAGTAGGACAGTCTGAATGTGTGTGTGTTTCAGGTTATAAAGCAGTAGGACAGTCTGAATGTGTGTGTGTTTTAGGTTATAAAGCAGTAGGACAGTCTGAATGTGTGTGTGTTTCAGGTTATAAAGCAGTAGGACAGTCTGAATGTGTGTGTGTTTTAGGTTAAAAAGCAGTAGGACAGTCTGAATGTGTGTGTGTTTCAGGTTATAAAGCAGTAGGACAGTCTGAATGTGTGTGTGTTCAGGTTATAAAGCAGTAGGACAGTCTGAATGTGTGTGTGTTTTAGGTTATAAAGCAGTAGGACAGTCTGAATGTGTGTGTGTTTCAGGTTATAAAGCAGTAGGACAGTCTGAATGTGTGTGTGTTTCAGGTTATAAAGCAGTAGGACAGTCTGAATGTGTGTGTGTTTCAGGTTATAAAGCAGTAGGACAGTCTGAATGTGTGTGTGTTTTAGGTTATAAAGCAGTAGGACAGTCTGAATGTGTGTGTGTTTCAGGTTATAAAGCAGTAGGACAGTCTGAATGTGTGTGTGTTTTAGGTTATAAAGCAGTAGGACAGTCTGAATGTGTGTGTGTTTCAGGTTATAAAGCAGTAGGACAGTCTGAATGTGTGTGTGTTTCAGGTTATAAAGCAGTAGGACAGTCTGAATGTGTGTGTGTGTCAGGTTATAAAGCAGTAGGACAGTCTGAATGTGTGTGTGTCAGTGTGATTTACTTGTTGTGGGTCCAGAACTCTGTCCCAGATGTGGAGCTGGCTGAGGGACCCCACGAAGGATTCCACGGGGTTAAAGCCTTCACCCCTCTGGTCCTGGTCCTGGCCCAGCACCAGTGCCCCTCCACCTGCAGGGCAGGGTCAAGGTTCAGAGGTTAACCACTAGTCTTTGAGTTCTATGAAATCAGCCTAAAAGATGTCAAAACCTCATTGCTATTACTTCATTAAGACACGCAAAATAGAATCATTCTACTTTATGATATGCCACACTTTGCCACACATAGATACTATTAAGCAGCAGACAACGAGGACTCAATGAGGTACTAAGATGATACAGTAGAATGAGCAGGATAGCACTACACCTGGGATGGTGGTGCCCACTGACAGGCCTTTCCCTCCGTCTGAGGGGTTTCCGTTGATATAGACCCTCCAGTCCCCGTCCCAGCTTCGCCATGACACCCCAATGTGGTGCCACTGGCCCGTGTTGACCGCCGGGCAGTCTGTGATCCTGTCCTTACCATTGATGTATAGGACCCACCTGGGGGAGAGAGAGAGAGAGAGAGAGAGAGAGAGAGAGAGAGAGAGAGAGAGAGAGAGAGAGAGAGAGAGAGAGAGAGAGAGAGAGAGAGAGAGAGAGAGAGAGAGAGAGAGAGAGAGAGAGAGAGAGAGAGAGAGAGAGAGAGAGAGAGAGAGAGAGAGAGAGAGAGAGAGAGAGAAAGAGCGAATGAGAGAATGAGAGAGAAGGCATTTTGTGTGGACTAGAATAACAACTAGTTCCAAATACAGAAATAAACAAATATCCATCCTAGTCACTCTCCCTAGTCATGCACGAACACGTATGTTCCCCTGTATGTGTGTGTCAGTACTGACCCGTTGTAGTCTATGAGCAGGAAGGCGTTGTCACTTTCCTCCACGGCGTAGGAGATGGGAGTGCCGTAGTTGGTGGTGTCTGATGACCTCATCCAGAACGTACACGTGATCTCCGTCAGCGCAGGCATCACCCCGTCCATCATTACATAACCATGGATACCCGACACCTCGAAATCCAGGTTGAATGAAGTCGACATCTCTGAAGGGAAGAGAATGTTTAGGCAGTAAACGAGTGAAAAAAATATTACAATTATAATGAAAAAGTTTTAGGTGTAAATAGGAAGAGCAGTTTCCAGGTCATTGAGGTTAGAAGGAGAAAAAGTGTTTTGGGCCAGAAATGATGTGTGTATGAAAATTGATTTTTAAGTAAAGGAGCAGTTGTTGATTCATATTAAATAGATATTGATCCAGAAAAAAGGACCAGACCAGTCCATTAGGCTGTGAAATCAAACTTTAAGAAAGCAATTTCCTTCGATTAGACAACCAGACGTTCGGCACCAATGCCTCCAATGAGTAGTGAAACCTCACATTTACTTTTCTACTGCTTGTGCTCCCAACAAAGGATCCTTTCTGTTGAATCATTTCGGTAAGAAAAATAAACCACTCCTGGTTGAGCAAAAGACTCGTTGGTTCCAGCAATAGCTTTTTATTTATTTGTACTTATTATTTTAATAACTTAAAATTGTACCAACATTTATACACTCATCCTCCTCTCTCTGCCCCTCCTCCACTCATCCCCCTCTCTCTACCCCTCCTCCACTCATCCCCCTCTCTACTCCTCCTCCATGGCGTCTATACCTGTCTCACACCTGCTTCCGTTGAACCCAGGAGGGCAGCGGCAGGTGTAGGAGCCCGGTCCGTCTATACAGGTGGCCCCGTTGATACAAAGGTTAGCCTGACACTCATCAACATCCACCTGGCACAGCCTGCCACGGTAGCCCTCCACACACTGACACCTGCATACAGAGAGAGAAGACTGTCATATATACCCGTTCAGTCAACTTCATACACAATCACATTCTTTTAAGCATTACAAATGCTGAATAGTCAGTTATTCAGAAGTCCCACCCATATTTCACTAAAATCTCAAGTTTGAAAACAATTCAACACATATTTTCCACATAGATAAAACATAAATATGCTAAAGATTATATATAATAACAAATAAATAAATAAAAGTACACCACTGCTTAGTTGGTTGTCTTTCTTGTTACCTGAAGTTGTTGACCGCGTCCTGACATGTCCCTCCATTCAGACAGGGGGCGCTGTTACACTCATTCACATTGACCTCACAGCGGTAACCAGAGTAGCCCGGGAGGCAGGTGCAGGAGTACCCCCCCATCAGGTCGTCACACACACCCCCGTTCAGACACGGACTGGACAGACACTCATCTATCTCCAGCTCACAACGGGAACCTAGAAGACAGAAAGGAAAAAGATCAGATTGATTTATTTGTTTATTTCTCAGGGACCATGCACAACATGCCATTGCATTGTGTCTTTGTGAGACGCAGAGTAGGTGAATGGATGACACATTCGGGTGTCTAGTTTGAGAAACAGATGCCTCACAAGTCCTCAACTGGCAGGTTCATTAAATAGTACCCGCAAAACACCAGTCTCAACGTCAACAGTGAAGAGGCTACTTCAGGATGCTGGCCTTCTAGGCAGAGATGCAAAGAAAAAGGCATTTCTCAGACTGGCCAATAAAAATAAAATATTAAGATGGGAAAAAGAACATAGACACTGGACAGAGGAACTCTGCCTAGAAGGCCAGCATCCCGGAGTCCCCTCTTCACTGTTGACATTGAGACTGGTGTTTTGCGGGTACTATTTAATGAAGCTGCCAGTTGAGGGCTTGTGAGGTGTCTGTTTCTCAAACTAGACACTCTAATGTACTTGTCCTCTTGCTCAGTTGCGCACCGGGGCCTCCCACTCCTCTTTCTATTCTGGTTAGGGACAGTTTGTGCTGTTCTGTGAAGGGAGTAGTACACAGCATTGTACGAGATCTTCAGTTTCTTGGCAATTTCACGCATGGAATAGCCTTCATGTCTCAGAACAAGAATAGATTGACGAGTTTCAGAAGAAAGGTCTTTGTTTCTGGCCATTTTGAGCCTGTAATCAAACCCACAAATGCTGATGCTCCAGATACTTAGCTAGTCTAAAGAAGGCCAGTTTTATTGCATATTAAATCAGGACAACAGTTTTCAGCTGTGCTAACATAAATGCAAAAAGGTTTTCTAATGATCAATTAGCCTTTTAAAATGATAAACTTGGATTAGCTAACACAACGTGCCATTGGAACACAGTGATGGTTGCTGATAATGGGCCTCTGTACGGCTATGTAGATATTCCATAGATAATCTGCCGTTTCCAGCTACAACAGTCATTTACAACATTAACAATGTCTACACTGAATTTCTGATCACTTTGATGTTATTTTAATGGACAAATGTGCTTTTCTTTCAAAAACAAGGACATCTCTAGGTGACCCCAAACTTTTGAACGGTATATATGAGAGAGAGAGAGAGAGAGAGAGAGAGAGAGAGAGAGAGAGAGAGAGAGAGAGAGAGAGAGAGAGATACAAATATCTAATAATCCAAATATACAACAATATACAATATAATGATAAAGTTACATCAGAGTTTTCATTGTCCCTTGGTCCTACAGTATGTAACATCTTAAGAGTCAGAATGTCTTCGTGTTCACATGACTGGTTTGCCTATAAGATACATATAACAAAAGTACAGCACTGGTTGGCAGGGTGTTCCATAATCCAGCTGTTCGGCCAAATTTGGTGCCACTAAACTGAGTGGAGCAGTCCCCTCTGGTTGAAGATGTTGTCGTATTGTTGATCACAAGGCAAAATATCATGTTTTTGATCATAACGCCTTATTGCGTGAGTACTGGAGAACTCAATTAAGTCCATTACTGGCATTGAATGTTTGCTGTATAAATTAAAGCATTTTTTTGTGGATGTTGCTCCAAAAATTGGTTTTGTAGGTTTTGCCTTTAGCAGGCCAATATTTTTATTTGGCATATTATGACAATTATAGTTTAAAATTAAATAAATAATTTGCCATGCGATCATTTTACACGTTTTACCTTCTGCAGTAGTTGCATAAAATGAGGCATTGTGATTATTACAAATGCAAGGTTTAATGTAAATGTTTAAGGGGCTGCCTCTGCAGTATATTCATGCAATGTTCATGCAATTATGAATACAGGTAACTGAAGTGCCCAAGGAGTCTGGTAGGGAGGCGAGGCAGAGTGATCCCACCTGTGAAGCCGTCAGCACAGCTGCAGGTGTACTGGTTGATCTCGTCCACACACACTCCCTCGTTCAGACAGGGGAAGGAGCTACACTCATTCACCTCTGCCTCACACAGAGAACCTGGGACAGGACAGAGGACCAGCTGTCAATCATATACACACATCTGCCATCAAATAGTACTAAAAGCAGCCTTGTTGCCAGACAAAGGTTTTGGCAAAGCAGAAACAGACTACAGCACCCAGGCTACTGAATGTCTGACAAATCCTCAAAGAAGATGTGTCTGTGTGGAGGACAGTGGACAGTCATGGCGTGGAGGACAGTGGACAGTCATGATGTGGAGGACAGTGGACAGTCATGACGTGGAGGACAGTGGACAGTCATGACATGGAGGACAGTGGACAGTCATGGCGTGGAGGACAGTGGACAGTCATGATGTGGAGGACAGTGGACAGTCATGATGTGGAGGACAGTGGACAGTCATGATGTGGAGGACAGTGGACAGTCATGACGTGGAGGACAGTGGACAGTCATGGCGTGGAGGACAGTGGACAGTCATGACGTGGAGGACAGTGGACAGTCATGACGTGGAGGACAGAGGACAGTCATGACGTAGAGAACAGTGGACAGTCATGATGTGGAGGACAGTGGACAGTCATGACGTGGAGGACAGTGGACAGTCATGATGTGGAGGACAGTGGACAGTCATGACGTGGAGGACAGTGGACAGTCATGATGTGGAGGACAGTGGACAGTCATGACGTGGAGGACAGTGGACAGTCATGACGTGGAGGACAGTGGACAGTCATGACGTGGAGGACAGTGGACAGTCATGATGTGGAGGACAGTGGACAGTCATGACGTGGAGGACAGTGGACAGTCATGACGTGGAGGACGGAGGACAGTCATGACATGGAGGACAGTGGACAGTCATGACGTGGAGGACAGTGGACAGTCATGACATGGAGGACAGTGGACAGTCATGATGTGGAGGACAGTGGACAGTCATGATGTGGAGGACAGTGTGTAGTTGTTGTGACGTCTCCATACCTACAAAGCCAGGTCTACACTGACAGAGGAAGTCTCCCATGCCATCCTTACAGAGACCGTCATTCTGACAGGGTGCCGAGTCACACTCATCTATGTCACTCTCACACTTAGCCCCTGAGAGAGAAACACATCGTCACAGTGATATAAGACAACTTACCAACTGCCCGAGGTGATGTGATATATGGACACAGCCCTTAGCCGTGCTATATTGGCAATATATTACAAACCCCAGTGGTGCCTTATTCGTATTATAAACTGGTTACCAAGGTTATTAGAGCAGTAAAAATAGAAGTTTGTCAAACCCATGGTATACGGTGTGATATACCACAGCTGTCAGCCAATCAGCATTCAGTGCTCAAACCACCGAGTTTATAACTAATATTAACTTCTCATTGCTCTAATGATCATCGTTTGACTGAAAGCTTAAGTGTGTGTGTAACCGGTGTGATATGGCTAGCTGGTTAGCGGTGTTTTAATCGGTGATGTCACTTGCTCTAAGACCTTAAAGGAGTTGTCTCCCTTGCTCTGAAAGGGCCTTGGCTCTTGTGACATCATAGGTCATGGTGCTTCGAGGGTTGTTCACGTGTGCAGAGAGTCCCTGATTCATGCCCAGGTTGGGGCGAGGAGAGGGACAGAAGAACACTGTGACATGTGGAAGTTCTCTTTTCATTCCATTCATAACTGTTTTAGTTTACCTGTGAAACCAGGTAGACAGGTGCACACGTATCCCGCCCCCACCTCCTCACACGTGCCCCTGTTCTGACACGGATTCAGGAAACACTCATGGAACACCTGAGGAGATACAGGTACAGTCATGTGGTTGTGAGCTATGGTCTAATATAATAGTATAATAAAAGGGGGGTCAATGTAAATAGTCCAGGTAGCCATTTTGATTAATTGTCCAGCAGTCTTATGGCTTGGGGGGTAGAAGCTGTTAAGGAGCCTTTTGGACCTTGACTTGGGGCTCCGATACTACTTGCCGTACGGTAGCAGAGAGAACAGTCTATGACTTGGGTGGCTGGAGTTTTTGACCATTTTTAGTATAGAGGTCCTGGATGGCAGGAAGCTTGGCCCCAGTGCCTTACGGTCGGATGCCGAGCAGTTGCCATACCAGGCGATGGTACAACCGGTCAGTATACTCTCAATAGTGCAGCTGTAGAACCTTTTGAGGATCTGGGGACCCATGACAAATCTTTTCAGTCTCCTGAGGGGGAATAGTGGTTGTTGTGCCCTCTTCACGACTGTCTTGGTGTGTTTGGACCATAATAGTTGGTGATGTGGACACCAAGGAACTTGAAGCTCTCAACCCGCACTGCTATTCTCTTATTTATTTAATTAACTTATTTCAGTCATTTGAGATTGGGTTTTCAGTATAGTTGTCTAATGATGGTGGGGCATATTATTCTGTTTTCATGTTACTCCTGAATTTAAGTGTATTTTAACAGAGCTAAGGTTTACTTTGAAGTGCAAAGTGTAGGAATAGGCCTACAGGTGAAATCCGTCAGGAGAGGACATGTTAAATAATGTATGATAAACATACACAATGTAAAAATGTGTGCCAAATATTTAAGTTCCAAAACACTGTTGAGGAAGAACTTGTTCCAACGATCAGGCAGAGCTTGTTTTTAAGGGTTTATTCAAGCAATTGCAAGGAAGTTAACTCTCCTGAAATGTCCCAGGGAGGAACTTGATTATTTACAAATCACACAGTCTTTATATACTTCATCTACACAGAGCTGTGTTACCCCTCCAAGGGGGAGGCCAGCTTACAAAAGAGATAAGATAATTGGCTCCACTTCCTTAGAAAAAATAACAAAAACAAGAACCAGTTCTAACCAGTTCTCACAGCCTATGTGTCTAAGATAGGGGCTGATTGATAAGGCCTTTCGAGCCCAAACAGACAAGGGAAGAGTTTAGCCTGGCTGTCTGTTAGTGTCTCAGAGATAAGGAGACAGTAATAAATCACTCCTATGTGTGGTACTGGATGTAAAGAGGTTACTGGACAGCTGTGGAAAATGCTCAGTCGAATAGTATTATTCAACTCAAGCATTTACACAGCATTAGACTTTGTTCCAACAATCCTAAAAGCACTTTTTTTTATGGGTGGGTGTCCCTAGCATTGCCAAAAGACAAAGAGCTGTGACTGGATCAGTGGTTCACCAATCAGGGCCTTAGCAACAGTAACAAGGGGAGATGTGTAGTGAAACTAGGGTGCGCGTGCCCTGGGTAAAAAAATGTTTTGGAGGAGGAGAATATTTCTTTGCGACCATCAGGTGACTTCTCCGGGACAAACTGGGAATTAGACAAAAACTTCCAGGGGACCATGACGCAACATTCCAAGAACATCCTAAAACGTTGTCGGGAACGGCCCTGGGACAAACCGGGAACTAGACAAAACCTCCAGGGGACCATGACACAACATCCTGACAACTTTAGGCGACCATTTCGTGACGTCCCAGGGACGTCCTAGTGACTCATTATTGTTTGCAGGGTAACCCCTTGAGGTCATAGGTCAGTCAGTCAGTCTCACCTGGCTGCTAGCCTGGTAGTCCTGGGATACCACCACTTCTGGGGCTGATGTCACACTCTGCTCTTTGGGCAGGAAACTAGAGCCAAAACCTGACAGAGGGGATGGAGAGAGGGAGAGTGAGAGGGGGGGAGACAGAGAGGAGGGGAGAGAGATAGAGAGAGAGAGAGAGAGAGAGAGAGAGAGAGAGAGAGAGAGAGAGAGAGAGAGAGAGAGAGAGAGAGAGAGAGAGAGAAAGAAAGAAAGAAAGACAGAATTGGCCGAGAGAAAAAAAGAGAGAGGGTTTCATTAAGCTCATATCTATTCTACAGCCACAACCTTTATTTCGTAGGGTATTTCATTCCCCAGTAGTCACATGTCTAAGACATTTCCATTCTCCAGTAGTCACATGTCTAATACATTTCCATTCTCCAGTAGTCACATGTCTAATACATTTCCATTCTCCAGTAGTCACATGTCTAATACATTTCCATTCTCCAGTAGTCACATGTCTAATACATTTTCATTCTTTCCTGAGCCTTTATCAAAATCCCTTTTCCATTCAGTGGCCAAGTCACAAACAATGTTGTATGTCTACCGTCTCAAATAAAGCTCTGTTACCAGTCTATTGTCATTTTGACCAGAGCCATGTGTCAGTAGTCCTATGAGGAATAGGATGGCATTACAGATGCAGACTCAGGTCAAAGGTTGGGCACTATAGGGGAAAAGGGTGTCATGAATACACTATAATTCAGTTCAAACTTAATTTTCACCAGAGGAACATTTGGTTACATATATACTGTATGAGCAATAAGGAATATGGTGTAATTAAGTAAATACATTCAGCCAGTGTAGTGTAACAGTAGGGTGTGATGTGAAACTCAGCCAGTGTAGTGTAACAGTAGGGTGTGATGTGAAACTCAGCCAGTGTAGTGTAACAGTAGGGTGTGATGTGAAACTCAGCCAGTGTAGTGTAACAGTAGGGTGTGATGTGAAACTCAGCCAGTGTAGTGTAACAGTAGGGTGTGATGTGAAACTCAGCCAGTGTAGTGTAACAGTAGGGTGTGATGTGAAACTCAGCCAGTGTAGTGTAACAGTAGGGTGTGATGTGAAACTCAGCCAGTGTAGTGTAGTGTAACAGTAGGGTGTGATGTGAAACTCAGCCAGTGTAGTGTAACAGTAGGGTGTGATATGAAACTCAGCCAGTGTAGTGTAACAGTAGGGTGTGATGTGAAACTCAGCCAGTGTAGTGTAACAGTAGGGTGTGATGTGAAACTCAGCCAGTGTAGTGTAACAGTAGGGTGTGATATGAAACCCAGCCAGTGTAGTGTAACAGTAGGGTGTGATATGAAACCCAGCCAGTGTAGTGTAACAGTAGGGTGTGATATGAAACTCAGCCAGTGTAGTGTAACAGTAGGGTGTGATGTGAAACTCAGCCAGTGTAGTGTAACAGTAGGGTGTGATGTGAAACTCAGCCAGTGTAGTGTAACAGTAGGGTGTGATATGAAACTCAGCCAGTGTAGTGTAACAGTAGGGTGTGATGTGAAACTCAGCCAGTGTAGTGTAACAGTAGGGTGTGATATGAAACTCAGCCAGTGTAGTGTAACAGTAGGGTGTGATGTGAAACTCAGCCAGTGTAGTGTAACAGTAGGGTGTGATGTGAAACTCAGCCAGTGTAGTGTAACAGTAGGGTGTGATGTGAAACTCAGCCAGTGTAGTGTAACAGTAGGGTATGATGTGAAACTCAGCCAGTGTAGTGTAACAGTAGGGTGTGATGTGAAACTCAGCCAGTGTAGTGTAACAGTAGGGTGTGATGTGAAACTCAGCCAGTGTAGTGTAACAGTAGGGTGTGATGTGAAACTCAGCCAGTGTAGTGTAACAGTAGGGTGTGATATGAAACTCAGCCAGTGTAGTGTAACAGTAGGGTGTGATGTGAAACTCAGCCAGTGTAGTGTAACAGTAGGGTGTGATGTGAAACTCAGCCAGTGTAGTGTAACAGTAGGGTGTGATGTGAAACTCAGCCAGTGTAGTGTAACAGTAGGGTGTGATGTGAAACTCAGCCAGTGTAGTGTAACAGTAGGGTGTGATGTGAAACTCAGCCAGTGTAGTGTAACAGTAGGGTGTGATATGAAACCCAGCCAGTGTAGTATAGTGTAACAGTAGGGTGTGATGTGAAACTCAGCCAGTGTAGTGTAACAGTAGGGTGTGATATGAAACTCAGCCAGTGTAGTGTAACAGTAGGGTGTGATGTGAAACTCAGCCAGTGTAGTGTAACAGTAGGGTGTGATGTGAAACTCAGCCAGTGTAGTGTAACAGTAGGGTGTGATATGAAACTCAGCCAGTGTAGTGTAACAGTAGGGTGTGATGTGAAACTCACTGGAGCAGTGTTGTATGGCAGTGGCCCCGGTGACTGTGGTGGTGCCATAGAAAGGGCAGGCGAGGCAGTAGGAGCGGCCGTGGTCGGGTTGGTAGTAGTCTCTGGGGCAGGGGTAGCAGGGGACCAACCCTGTTCTAGAGAAATGACCTGCCAAACAAGGAACTGGGGGGGAAGGGGAGAGGGGAGACAGTTAGTCAGTGTCACACATGAAAGTAAGCTCAGTAATCATATTTTTATGCATAGTAAGTGAGTTCAGTCATAATAGTAATTGAGTTCAGTCACAGTGTCATGTCTGTGATTTCGCCTCCCCTCTTTTATTCTATTTAACTAGGCAAGTCAGTCAGTTAATAACAAATTCTTATTTACAATGACGGCCTTCCCCGGCCAAACCTACCCCGGCCAAACGCTGGGGCAATTGTGCGCCGCCCTATGGGCCCCCCGATCACGGCCGGATGTGTTTCAGCCTGGATTCGAACCAGGGACTGTAGTGACGCCTCTTACACTGAGATGCAGTACCTTAGACCGCTGCCTCTTCACAGGGTCAGTGGTGTGTTCAGAGTCTGAGTACTGTATAGTTTCTGTCTCTCTCTCTCTAACTCACCTCCACACTCAGACATCTCCCTTGCCCCGCTGGTGACGGTGGAGGTCTCATCCGGACAGACCAGACACTCTCTGGACCCAAACCCAGGCTGGTAGTGCCCCAGTGGGCACGACTCACACGTCTCCAGCCCGTTCACAGAGTAACCTCCAGGCCTGCACTGCTCTGAAAACACACACAGAAACACATACACTATAAACATATCACAGTAAAGAGGTCATTGAGTTTTTGCCTTCAGGATATTGTAGAAATGGTGCCACCTGCTCATGATGAATAGAGTTGATGATACAGTATTTTAGGACCCAACATTTTTCCTGGTCAGTTCTGACAAGGTACTGAGACCCAGTTTTTTTTCCCAAGTCAGATCACTTGGTCAGAAAAACTCCAGGCCTATGTACAGTATAACAAATATATGAGGACCTTGTACATGTCTTTTACCTCGGGAGGGTTACAGCATTTACCTCTGGACGGTTACAGTGTTTTACCTCTGGAGGGTTACAGTGTTTTACCTCTGGAGGGTTACAAAGTTTTACCTCTGGAGGGTTACAGCATTTAGCTCTGGAGGGTTACAATGTTTTACCCCTGGAGGGTTACAAAGTTTTACCTCTGGAGGGTTACAGTGTTTTACATCTGGAGGGTTACAGCATTTACTTCTGGAGGGTTACAGTGTTTTACCTCTGGAGGGTTACAGCATTTTCCTCTGGAAGGTTAGGTTTACAATGTTTTTACCCCTGGAGGGTTACAGCATTTACCTCTGGAGGGTTACAATGTTTTACCTCTGGAGGGTTACAGTGTTTTACATCTGGAGGGTTACAGCATTTCTGGACAGTGTTTACTCTGGAGGGTTACAGTGTTTTACCTCTGGAGGGTTACGTTTTACCTCTGTGTTTTACATCTGGAGGGTTACAGCATTTTTACCTCTGGAGGGTTACAGTGTTTTACCTCTGGAGGGTTACAGTGTTTTACCTCTGGAGGGTTACAGCATTTACCTCTGGAAGGTTACAGTGCTTTACCTCTGGAGGGTTACAGTGTTTTACCTCTGGAGGGTTACAATGTTTTACCTCTGGAGGGTTACAGCATTTACCTCTGGAAGGTTACAGTGCTTTACCTCTGGAGGGTTACAGTGTTTTACCTCCGGAGGGTTACATTGTTTTACCTCTGGAGGGTTACAATGTTTTACCCTGGAGGGTTACAGTTTTCCTCTGGAAGGTTACAGTGTTTTACCTCTGGAGGTGTTTTACAGTGTTTTTACCTCTGGAGGGTTACAATGTTTTACCCCTGGAGGGTTACAGCATTTACCTCTGGACAGGTTTTACCTCTGGAGTTACAGTGTTTACCTCTGTTTTGTTTTACCTCTGGAGGGTTACAGTGTTTTACCTCCGGAGGGTTACATTGTTTTACCTCCGGAGGGTTAAAATGTTTTACCCCTGGAGGGTTACAGTGTTTTACCTCTGGAGGATTACAGTGTTATACGTACCTCTGGAGGGTTAACATGTTTTACTTCTGGAGGGTTACAGTGTTTTTCTTCTGGAGGGTTACATTGTTTTTACCTCCAGAGGGTTAAAATGTTTTACCCCTGGAGGGTTACATTGTTCTTTCTCTGGAGGGTTACAGTGCTTTACCTTTGCACTGGTCCTGGCTGCGTGCGTGGAGGTAGGCTGTGGAGGATCCATCAGGACAGGTCTTACACTCCATCTGACCCTCCTGTTCCTGGAAGGACCCCAGCCAGCAGCTCTCACACTCTGCATACTCCAGGGAGTAGTAGGTTCCCACTGGACACTGGACTGGAACACACAGAATACATAACCACATATAATCAGCTACATTACCACACATAACCAGAAATATTTACACATTACCACACATATTTACACATTACCACACATAACCAGACATATTTACACATTACCACACATAGCCAGACATATTTACACATTACCACACATAACCAGACATATTTACACATTACCACACATTGCCAGACATATTTACACATTACCACACATAACCAGACATATTTACACATTGGCACACATAGCCAGACATATTTACACATTGCCACACATAGCCAGACATATTTACACATTACCACACATAGCCAGACATATTTACACAGTACCACACATTGCCAGACATATTTACACATTACCACACATAAATGTACATGTTTACACATTGGCACACCTAGCCAGACATATTTACACACATAGCCAGACATATTTACACACATAGCCAGACATATTTAGACATTACCACACACAGCCAGACATATTTACAGTACCACACATAGCCAGACATATTTACATATTTACACACATAGCCAGACATATTTACACATTACCACACATAGCCAGACATATTTACACATTACCACACATAGCCAGACATATTTACACATTACCACACATAGCCAGACATATTTACACATTACCACACATAACTAGAGAATAGTAGATCCCCACCTGGACACTGGACTGAGGCACACAGCAACCCATATGGACACTCATCCGTTAATTAATTCATCCATCCATCCATCAATCCATTAATTCATTCATTAATACTCTATGTGGACACTGTGAACCTGGAGACCATGCTAAAGATATATACTGTTACTGTGTGTATCTCATGGCCCACTACTCACCACACATCCTCCCCTTCAGTACAGACCCAGGTCGGCAGAACAGAGAGGCCCTCTTGCTCTCCAGGGACTTGGGGTCAGCCACCACAATCATCTCCGAAGACACGTGATATGAAGACAGAGGCTGCTTGGCCAGCGTCCGCTTCAGCCGATTGGTCAGCTGCTCCAGGGTCCGCAACAGGCGCTTCTGATTGGCTACCTCCACTGAGTCATTCCTGGACGAGGGCAACGGGATGCTTGCTGGGAGAATGGGCACAGCTCAAAGGACGGGACTCGAACGACAACAACAACACTCAATTCTAAATTCGTCCCGACTCCCCTCTAGGCCAGGGCTATTCAATGGCTATGCAATTCCGACCCTCTAAGGTCAAATTATCTGGTAGTTAAATGATCAATTAACGTAGTTGATTGGCCAAAGACTTCACTCCCAGACTCCCATAATGAATATAATTGTCAATCAATCAATCGTCTACCCTGGTCTGAAACAACTTTATTTGATGCCAAGTGCTTCCCAATGGGCAGAAAAGTGTAAGTCCATCAGGCATTATGTGAGCACATCCAAAGAAACTTGCCAGGTGCAAAATATACCGGCATACTGTCATATGCTTAGTAACATGAACATGAGTGTGTTCACACGGGTATGATGCCAGTCCCACCACCATAGCTACCTGTGATGTTGAAGAAGATCTGTATCTTTTGGTCTCTGGTGGGGCCGGCGATCTTACGGTGCCTCTTGGCGCGGTAATGGGAGGTTCCCGTCCTGCCGGTACCGTCCTGTTGCATAGGAGTTCTCTGGCTGTCCGTGGCAAAGCCTGTATCAAAGTAGGCATAGTCCTGACCACTCTGGGGTCTCCAGTTACTGCCCCATCCTCCTGGACCTGAGAGACAGGAGGCAGAGGGTAGACAGAGGGTAGACAGAGGGGAGACAGAGGGGAGGCATAGGGGAGACAGAGGGGAGACAGAGGGGAGGCAGAGGGGAGACAGAGGGGAGACAGGGGGGAGGCAGAGGGGAGACAAAGGGGAGACAAAGGGGAGGCATAGGGGAGACAGAGGGGAGACAAAGGGGAGGCAGAGGAGAGGCAGAGGGGAGACAGATGGGAGGCAGAGGGGAGACAGAGGGGAGGCAGAGGGGAGGCAGAGGAGAGGCATAGGGGAGACAGAGGGGAGACAAAGGGGAGGCAGAGGGGAGACAGAGGGGAGGCAGAGGGGAGATAGAGGGGAGGCAGAGGGGAGACAGAGGGGAGATAGAGGGAGGCAGAGGGGAGGCAGAGGGGAGACAGAGGGGAGACAGAGGGGAGACAGAGGGGAGGCAGAGGGGAGACAGATGGGAGACAGAGGGGAGGCAGAGGGGAGACAGATGGGAGGCAGAGGGGGGCAGAGGGGAGACAGATGGGAGGCAGAGGGGAGGCAGAGGGGAGACAGATGGGAGGCAGAGGGGAGGCAGAGGGGAGACAGAGGGGAGACAGAGGGGAGACAGAGGGGAGGCAGAGGGGAGACAGAGGGGAGGCAGAGGGGAGACAGAGGGGAGACAGAGGGGAGACAGAGGGGAGACAGATGGGAGACAGAGGGGAGGCAGAGGGGAGACAGAGGGGAGACAGAGGGGAGGCAGAGGGGAGGCAGAGGGGAGACAGAGGGGAGACAGATGGGAGGCAGAGGGGAGGCAGAGGGGAGACAGATGGGAGGCAGAGGGGAGGCAGAGGGGAGACAGAGGGGAGGCAGAGGGGAGGCAGAGGGGAGACAGAGGGGAGGCAGAGGGGAGACAGATGGGAGACAGAGGGGAGGCAGAGGGGAGACAGAGGGGAGACAGAGGGGAGACAGAGGGGAGACAGAGGGGAGGCAGAGGGGAGGCAGAGGGGAGACAGAGGGGAGGCAGAGGGGAGGCAGAGGGGAGACAGATGGGAGGCAGAGGGGAGGCAGAGGGGAGACAGAGGGGAGGCAGAGGGGAGACAGAGGGGAGGCAGAGGGGAGACAGAGGGGAGACAGAGGGGAGGCAGAGGGAGACAGAGGGGAGACAGAGGGGAGACAGAGGGGAGGCAGAGGGGAGGCAGAGGGGAGGCAGAGGGGAGACAGATGGGAGGCAGAGGGGAGGCAGAGGGGAGACAGAGGGGAGGCAGAGGGGAGACAGAGGGGAGGCAGAGGGGAGACAGAGGGGAGACAGAGGGGAGACAGAGGGGAGACAAAGGAGGCAGAGGGGAGACAGAGGGGAGACAGAGGGAGACAAAGGAGGCAGAGGGGAGACAGATGGGAGGCAGAGGGGAGGCAGAGGGGAGACAGATGGGAGGCAGGGGGAGGCAGAGGGGAGACAGAGGGGAGACAAAGGGGAGGCAGAGGGGAGGCAGAGGGGAGACAGATGGGAGCCAGAGGGTAGACAGAGGGGAGACAGAGGGGAGACAGAGGGGAGGCAGAGGGGAGACAGAGGGGAGACAGAGGGGAGACAGAGGGGAGACAGATGGGAGGCAGAGGGGAGGCAGAGGGGAGACAGAGGGGAGACAGGGGAGGCAGAGGGGAGACATATGGGAGGCAGAGGGGAGGCAGAGGGGAGACAGAGGGGAGTTAAAGGGGAGGCAGAGGGGAGACAGGGGGAGGCAGAGGGGAGACATATGGGAGGCAGAGGGGAGGCAGAGGGGAGACAGAGGGGAGACAAAGGGGAGGCAGAGGGGAGGCAGAGGGGAGGCAGAGGGGAGACAGATGGGAGGCAGAGGGGAGGCAGAGGGGAGACAGAGGGGAGACAGAGGGGAGGCAGAGGGGAGACAGATGGGAGGCAGAGGGGAGGCAGAGGGGAGACAGAGGGGAGACAGAGGGGAGGCAGAGGGGAGACAGATGGGAGACAGATGGGAGGCAGAGGGGAGACAGAGGGAAAGAAGAGGGGAGGGGTAGGGAGAGGGGGAGGGCAAGGGGGGTTGGGAGAGCGGAGAGAGAGGGAGAGAGGGGAAGGGGTGAAGGAAGAGAGGGGGTGGGTTATAGGGCAAATACATTCATGTCGAGGCTCTACTGCTTGTACAGTACAATTTTATAGTTGGGGCAAGGAGTTTTTACAGGCAACATGACCTGTCCAGGAATAAAACATCTGGGCCATTCGTATAACCTATAACAAGGTCACATGATCACATGGACAGGGAAAACTCCTGGCCCAATAGTAATTGAAAAGGTCTTACCGATGGCGAATCCATTCTCATAGTCGTAGTTGTACTCCAGACAGTGGCCCTGTGACATCACATCTAACTTGCAGGCAACATCATCATTACTGCAGATAGTCGGGAGCTATGGATACAGTTGATGTATTGTGTGTGTTGAGAGAGTGTGTGTGTGTGTGTGTGTGTGTGTGTGTGTGTGTGTGTGTGTGTGTGTGTGTGTGTGTGTGTGTGTGTGTGTGTGTGTGTGGAAATGTATTGTGTGTGTGTGTGTGTGTGTGGTGTGTGTGTGTGTGTACTCCTGTGTTCTCACCATGTCTCCTAGTTTAGTGCTGAACTCCCCGGTGAAGGACTTGACCAGATCCAGGTCATCACAGCGAGAGGCTTTGAACAGCATCTCAAAGGGCTTAATCCCATGGTTGGCAATACGGTTCACTGAGATAGAGGGACAGGACATACAGACATGCACACACATGATTTCATTTCAATGATGAATAGCATGCATGTACAGCTACTGTAACTGTAATATAAGAGGTGGCAAGAGAGGATGCGACTAAATACAAAGTGTTTTTATCACTGGTACTATTTTCACAATCATGTGGTGAACCTTCAAAACTCTTTGTACAAAACTCCAAACTGGTAACACTAGTAAACCAGCCAGTCTTACATTTAAAACCTTTCATTGTGCATTCCTTTTGTTTTACGACATCTTAACCCCAAATAAAAGTTTACTGTGAAATTGAATGAGTACGTTGGTTTAATCACCAAAACACAATATAATGACATCTTCCATATTAAGTCATTTTAACGACCAGTTAATCCAATAGCAAATTTAAGAAACATGATTCAAAATTGCCCTTTAATGTAGTTTGCAACAGTACTGTAAATTACAATACATGACACTGTTTTCACATTAGGCACGACCCATTCAAATTGATCAATTTATAGGTGTGATCATTGAAGACATCTTTCACAATGTGATCAAATTAAAGAAATGAAAGAAACATAATGTTTAGCAGCCACTAGTTTGCATTAAGTCACTCTTAAGCCGTTGGCCATATGTTCTCAGCGAAATCGCAGTAAATGTCCTCATTGGTCATACATTAGCTTCTCATTGACATCACAGTAAATATCCTCATTGTTCATGCACCTGGGGATCAACCATTCGGCACGGTGAATCCAAGCCTGACATTCTGTAGGTATGACATCGTTGCATATCTCATCCATGGCCTGAAGTGGGGTGATACGCTCATCGGGATGGCAATCATACATCTTAAGAGTTTTGAAACAATGAGTTTTGTACTGAGTTGTGAAAATTGCACCAAAGTGATGAGAAAAAAAACAGCCAAAGAAAATGTACTGCAGGTGTCTGTCCCAAATGGCAGCCATACCCAAAGACCAGGGTTCAAAGTAGTGCACTATATAGTGAACAGGGTTCCATTTGGGATGCAGCCTATGACTAAGGTCACTCACAGGAGCAGTCGGGTCTGTCGGGCGAGTGTGGCGGCTCCCACACTCCGTTGTTAGCACAGAAGTAGCTGTGGACGTCCTGCCGTGTGAAGCTGTATCCGTCTTTACAGTACAGAGTACAGTTGACCCCGTCCTCCTCTTCTGAACAGGAGAACTCCCCATTCACTGGGACGAAGGGCTGTTCACATGTGGACCCTGGAATATAACAGAGACACGCAGAGCTTCATCGGCAATGTAGTTATGGGGCTGGCTGAATTCTATTAAATAAAAGACAAATTGTATTTATTTTGTGTGCACCCAGTCTCTACATTGATAGGTAATGTAGTACAATATGGAGAAAGGAAAGTGGATATCAAATGTGAAGTACAGAACCAAACAGTTGATTTGAGATGTCATCCTATTCCAAAATAGTGAAGCTCTGCTTCAACCAAATAAAAACATACGTTAAATATGACATAAATACATGAACATTGAAACAAATCCCGTAGTTGAATGAAGATCTAAGTGCTTGTGGTGTACAGGCCTACCTTGTAAAGCCACAACACAGCAAAGATAGAGATGTACAGAGTAAACTAGTAATCTCTAGAATACTCTGGTCATCTCTAGTAAACTCTGGTCATTTCTAGTATACTCTAGAATACATTGGTCGTCTCTAGTAAACTGGTTAACTCTAGTATACTCTAGTATACTCTAGAATATATTGGTCATCTCTAGTGAACTCTGGTCAAATCTAGTATACTCTAGTAAAGTCTGGTCAACTCTGGTTAACGAGCAAATTCTAGTAAACTCTGGTCAATGCTAGTCTACTCTGGTCAGCTCTAGTCTACTCTGGTCAGCTCTAGTCTACTCTGGTCAGCTCTAGTCTACTCTGGTCAACTCTAGTCAACTCTGGTCAACTCTGGTCAACTCTGGTCAACTCTGGTCTACTCTGGTCAGCTCAAGTCTACTCTGGTCAGCTCTAGTCTACTCTGGTCAGCTCTAGTCTACTCTGGTCAACTCTGGTCAACTCTAGTCTACTCTAGTCAGCTCTAGTCTACTCTGGTCAACTCTGGTCAACTCTAGTCTACTCTGGTCAGCTCTAGTCTACTCTGGTCAGCTCTAGTCTACTCTGGTCAACTCTGGTCAACTCTAGTCTACTCTGGTCAGCTCTAGTCTACTCTGGTCAGCTCTAGTCTACTCTGGTCAGCTCTGGTCAACTCTAGTCTACTCTGGTAAGCTCTAGTCTACTCTGGTCAACTCTGGTCAACTCTAGTCTACTCTGGTCAGCTCTAGTCTACTCTGGTCAACTCTGGTCAACTCTAGTCTACTCTGGTCAACTCTAGTCTACTCTGGTCAGCTCTAGTCTACTCTGGTCAACTCTAGTCTACTCTGGTCAGCTCTACTCTACTCTGGTCAACTCTGGTCAACTCTAGTCTACTCTGGTCAACTCTAGTCTACTCTGGTCAACTCTAGTCTACTCTAGTCTACTCTGGTCATCTCTACTATGCTCTAGTAAACTCTAGTAAACTCCTTCCTTTTACCCTGTACAGTGATGGTGAGGTGGCAGGTGCGGTTGTTGCCTGCCTGATCCGTAGCTGTGTAGCTCACCACCGTCTCTCCAACAGGGAATAGAGAGCCTGGTGTGTGCGTGGTGGACACACTCAGACGCCCACCTGAGAATGGTACACAACACACAAAAACAATAACTAACACTTATATATGATCTTGCAGACCGTCTCTGGGATATTAAAGCAGAGACAAACTCTGTACCAACTATGTACTTTGGTTTTCTTATCCCTCGTTTGGATCATGGGTTTAAATCCCTGGTTTAACCCTCGAAGGTCAAATGTCTTGTCATTGTCACTGCTGCTCCCGAGTGGCGCAGTGGTCTAAGGCACTGCATCTCAGTGCTAGAGGCGTCACTACAGACCTTGGTTCGATTCCAGGCTGTATCACAATCAGCCGTGATTGGGAGACCCATAGGGCGGTGCACAATTGGACCAGCGTCGTCCGAGTTAGAGTTTAGCCGGGGTAGGCCGTCATTGTAAATAAGAATTTGTTCTCAGCTGACATACCTAGTTACATAAAGGTTTAATGAAAATAAAATACAAAATAAATCATGTTTAAAAGACACCTAGATAAAGTACAGTATCATTAATAGCCCTGCAGAGTGCAGTGGTGTGTCAGTTACCATAGATGGGCAGAATGAGTCACTCTAGTCCTGGTTAACCACAACAGTTATACAAAGGCAGGGCATGTTGACACATGTTGGAACGGCTGGACTCTCTCTCAGAGCATCACATGGTATCAGAATAAATAATATCATCATCATCTGGGCAGACTGGGGGTACTTGCTACCTGTCTGGATAAATGAATAGATGGAGGGATTGATGAAGGGATGGATGGATGGATTAGAGAGAGAAAGAGAGAGAGAAAAAGACACAAAGACACAAAGACACACAGAGACACACACACACACACACACTGTCCCCAGTGGAAGCCTTGTACTACAGCAGTTTACTGATTCACCAAGTCAAGGGCTTGATGATTAGTAGACAAGTTGAATCATGTGTGCTAGTTCTGGAATAGATCAAATACATGGAACTGCTGGGGGCCCAGAGGAGAGGATTGAGAACCATTGGTCTAACACAGACACAGCAGAGTAGAGGTGAACCACTGGTCTAACAAACACAGTAGAGTAGAGGTGAACCACTGGTCTAACACAGACACAGCAGAGTAGAGGTGAACCACTGGTCTAACACAGACACAGCAGAGTAGAGGTGAACCACTGGTCTAACAAACACAGTAGAGTAGAGGTGAACCACTGGTCTAACACAGACACAGCAGAGTAGAGGTGAACCACTGGTCTAACACAGACACAGCAGAGTAGAGGTGAACCACTGGTCTAACAAACACAGTAGAGTAGAGGTGAACCACTGGTCTAACACAGACACAGCAGAGTAGAGGTGAACCACTGGTCTAACACAGACACAGCAGAGTAGAGGTGAACCACTGGTCTAACACAGACACAGCAGAGTAGAGGTGAACCACTGGTCTAACACAGACACAGCAGAGTAGAGGTGAACCACTGGTCTAACAAACACAGTAGAGTAGAGGTGAACCACTGATCTAGACACAGACACAGTAGAGTAGAGGTGAACCACTGGTCTAACAAACACAGTAGAGTAGAGGTGAACCACTGATCTAGACACAGACACAGCAGAGTAGAGGTGAACCACTGGTCTAACAAACACAGTAGAGTAGAGGTGAACCACTGATCTAGACACAGACACAGCAGAGTAGAGGTGAACCACTGGTCTAACAAACACAGTAGAGTAGAGGTGAACCACTGGTCTAGACACAGACACAGCAGAGTAGAGGTGAACCACTGATCTAGACACAGACACAGCAGAGTAGAGGTGAACCACTGGTCTAACAAACACAGTAGAGTAGAGGTGAACCACTGATTTAGACAGACACAGCAGAGTAGAGTAGAACCACTGATCTAGACACAGACACAGTAGAGTAGAGGTGAAGCACTGGTCTAGACACAGACATAGTAGAGTAGAGGAGAACCACTGATCTAGACACAGACACAGCAGAGTAGAGGTGAACCACTGGTCTAACAAACACAGTAGAGTAGAGTAGAACCACTGGTCTAGACACAGACACAGTAGAGTAGTGGAGAGTCACTGGTCTAACAGACACAGTAGAGTAGAGGTGAACCACTGGTCTAGACACAGTAGAGTAGAACCACTGGTCTAGACAAAGTAGAGTAGAACCACTGGTCTAGACACAGACACAGTAGAGTAGAGGAGAACCACTGATCTAGACACAGTAGAGTAGAACCACTGGTCTAGATACAGTCACAGTAGAGTATAGGAGAACCACTGGTCTAGACACAGACACAGTTGAGTAGAGTAGAACCACTGATCTAACAGACACAGTAGAGTAGAGGAGAACCACTGGTCTAACAGACACAGTGGAGTAGAGGTGAACCACTGGTCTAGACACAGTAGAGTAGAGGTGAACCACTGGTCTAGACACAGACACAGTAGAGTAGAGGAGAACCACTGGTCTAGACACAGACACAGTAGAGTAGAGGTGAACCACTGGTCTAGACAGACACAGTAGAGTAGAGGAACCACTGGTCTAGACACAGACACAGTAGAGTAGAACCACTGGTCTAGACAGACACAGTAGAGTAGAAGAACCACTGGTCTAGACACAGACACAGTAGAGTAGAGGACACAGTAGAACCACTGGTCTAACAGACACAGTAGAGTAGAGGTGAACCACTGGTCTAGACACAGTAGAGTAGAGGAGACCACTGGTCTAGACACAGACACAGTAGAGTAGAGGAGAACCACTGGTCTAGACACAGACACAGTAGAGTAGAGGAGAACCACTGGTCTAGACACAGACACAGTAGAGTAGAGGAGAACCACTGGTCTAGACACAGACACAGTAGAGTAGAGGAGAACCACTGATCTAGACACAGTAGAGTAGAACCACTGGTCTAGACACAGACACAGTAGAGTAGAGGAGAACCACTGGTCTAGACACAGACAGAGTAGAGTAGAGGAGAACCACTGATCTAGATACAGACACAGTAGAGTATAGTAAAACCACTGATCTAGACACAGACACAGTAGAGTAGAGTAGAACCACTGGTCTAGACACAGTAGAGTAGAGTAGAACCACTGGTCTAGACACAGACACAGTAGAGTAGAACCACTGATCTCAACACAGACACAGTAGAGTAGAGTAGAACCACTGGTCTAGACACAGTAGAGTAGAGTAGAACCACTGGTCTAGACACAGTAGAGTAGAGTAGAACCACTGGTCTAGACACAGTCGAGTATAGTAGAACCACTGGAATAGACACAGTAGAGTAGAAGTGAACCACTGATCTAGACACAGACACAGTAGAGTAGAACCACTGATCTAGACACAGACACAGTAGAGTAGAACCACTGTTCTAGACACAGGCACAGTTGAGTAGAGGAAAACCACTGGTCTAGACACAGACAGTAGAGTAGAACCACTGATCTAGACACAGACACAGTAGAGTAGAACCACTGATCTAGACACAGACACAGTAGAGTAGAACCACTGTTCTAGACACAGGCACAGTAGAGTAGAGGAAAACCACTGGTCTAGACACAGACACAGCAGAGTAGAGGAGAACCACTGGTCTAACAGACACAGTAGAGTAGAGTAGAACCACTGGTCTAGACACAGTAGAGTAGAGTAGAACCACTGGTCTAGACACAGACACAGTAGAGTAGAGGAGAACCACTGGTCTAGACACAGACACAGTAGAGTAGAGGAGAACCACTGGTCTAGACACAGACACAGTAGAGTAGAGGAGAATCACTGATCTAGACACAGTAGAGTAAAGGAGAACCACTGGTCTAACAGACAAAGTAGAGTAGAGTAGAACCACTGGTCTAGATACAGACACAGTAGAGTAGAGAAGAACCACTGGTCTAGACACAGTAGAGTAGAGGAGAACCACTGGTCTAGACACAGACACAGTAGAGTAGAGGAGAACCACTGGTCTAGACACAGACACAGTAGAGTAGAGGAGAACCACTGATCTAGACACAGACACAGTAGAGTAGAGGAGAACCACTGGTCTAGACACAGACACAGTAGAGTAGAGGAGAACCACTGGTCTAGACACAGACACAGTAGAGTAGAGGAGAACCACTGGTCTAGACACAGACACAGTAGAGTAGAGGAGAACCACTGGTCTAACAGACACAGTAGAGTAGAGGTCTAGAACCACCACACAGTAGAGTAGAGTAGAACCACTGATCTAGACACAGACACAGTAGACACAGTAGAGTAGAACCACTGGTCTAACAGACACAGTAGAGTAGAGGTGAACCACTGATCTAGACACAGACACAGTAGAGTAGAACCACTGTCTAGACACAGACACAGTAGAGAGAACCACTGGTCTAGACACAGTAGAGTAGAGTAGAACCACTGGTCTAGACACAGTCTAGAGTAGAACCACTGGTATAGACACAGTAGAGTAGAGGTGAACCACTGGTCTAGACACAGACACAGTAGAGTAGAACCACTGATCTAGACACAGACACAGTAGAGTAGAGTAGAACCACTGGTCTAGACACAGGCACAGTTGAGTAGAGTAGAACCACTGGTCTAGACACAGTAGAGTAGAGTAGAACCACTGGTCTAGACACAGTAGAGTAGAGGAGAACCACTGGTCTATACACAGACACAGTAGAGTAGAGAGAACCACTGGTCTAGACACAGACACAGTAGAGTAGAGGAGGACCACTGATCTAGACACAGTAGAGTAAAGGAGAACCACTGGTCTAGACACAGACACAGTAGAGTAGGAGAACCACTGGTCTAACAGACACAGTAGAGTAGAGTAAACCACTGGTCTAGACACAGTAGAGTAGAGTAGAACCACTGGTCTAGAAACAGTAGAGTAGAGGTGAACCACTGGTCTAGACACAGACACAGTAGAGTAGAGGTGAACCACTGATCTAGACACAGTAGAGTAGAGGTGAACCACTGGTCTTGACACAGTAGAGTAGAGGTGAACCACTGATCTAGACACAGACACAGTAGAGTATAGTAGAACCACTGGTCTAGACACAGTAGAGTAGAGGTGAACCACTGGTCTTGACACAGTAGAGTAGAGGTGAACCACTGGTCTAGACACAGACACAGTAGAGTAGAGTAGAACCACTGGTCTAGACACAGTAGAGTAGAGGTGAACCACTGATCTAGACACATACACAGTAGAGTAGAGGAGAACCACTGGTCTAACAGACACAGTAGAGTAGAGGAGAACCACTGATCTAGATACAGACACAGTAGAGTAGAGTAGAACCACTGATCTAGACACAGACACAGTAGCGTAGAGTAGAACCACTGGTCTAACAGACACAGTAGAGTAGAGGTGAACCACTGATCTAGACACAGACACAGTAGAGTAGAACCACTGATCTAGACACAGACACAGTAGAGTAGAACCACTGGTCTAGACATAGTAGAGTAGAGGTGAACCACTGATCTAGACACAGACACAGTAGAGTAGAACCACTGATCTAGACACAGACACAGTAGAGTAGAGTAGAACCACTGTTCTAGACACAGGCACAGTTGAGTAGAGTAGAACCACTGGTCTAGACACAGTAGAGTAGAGTAGAACCACTGGTCTAGACACAGTAGAGTAGAGGAGAACCACTGGTCTAGACACAGACACAGTAGAGTAGAGGTGAACCACTGGTCTAGACACAGTAGAGTAGAACCACTGGTCTAGACAAAGTAGAGTAGAACCACTGGTCTAGACACAGACACAGTAGAGTAGAGGAGAACCACTGATCTAGACACAGTAGAGGAGAACCACTGGTCTAGACACAGTAGAGTAGAGGAGAACCACTGGTCTAGACACAGTAGAGTAGAGGTGAACCACTGATCTAGACACAGTAGAGTAGAACCACCGTTCTAGATACAGACACAGTAGAGTAGAGGAGAACCACTGGTCTAGACACAGACACAGTAGAGTAGAGGAGAACCACTGGTCTAGACACAGTAGAGTAGAGGTGAACCACTGATCTTGACACAGTAGAGTAGAGGTGAACCACTGGTCTAGACACAGACACAGTAGAGTATAGTAGAACCACTGGTCTAGACACAGACACAGTAGAGTAGAGGAGGACCACTGATCTAGACACAGTAGAGTAAAGGAGAACCACTGGTCTAGACACAGACACAGTAGAGTAGAGGAGAACCACTGGTCTAACAGACACAGTAGAGTAGAACCACTGGTCTAGACACAGTAGAGTAGAGTAGAACCACTGGTCTAGAAACAGTAGAGTAGAGGTGAACCACTGGTCTAGACACAGACAGAGTAGAGGTGAACCACTGATCTAGACACAGTAGAGTAGAGGTGAACCACTGATCTAGACACAGTAGAGTAGAGGTGAACCACTGGTCTAGACACAGACACAGTAGAGTATAGTAAACCACTGGTCTAGACACAGACAGAGTAGAGGTGAACCACTGGTCTTGATACAGTAGAGTAGAGGTGAACCACTGGTCTTGACACAGTAGAGTAGAGGTGAACCACTGGTCTTGACACAGACACAGTAGAGTGAACCACTGATCTAGACACAGTAGAGTAGAGGTGAACCACTGGTCTTGACACAGTAGAGTAGAAACCACTGATCTAGACACAGACACAGTAGAGTAGAGTAGAACCACTGATCTAGACACAGACACAGTAGAGTATAGTAGAACCACTGGTCTAGACACAGTAGAGTAGAGGTGAACCACTGGTCTTGACACAGTAGAGTAGAGTGAACCACTGGTCTAGACACAGACACAGTAGAGTAGAGTAGAACCACTGGTCTAGACACAGACACAGTAGAGTAGAGGTGAACCACTGGTCTAGACACAGTACAGTAGAGGTGAACCACTGATCTAGACACAGTAGAGTAGAGGTGAACCACTGATCTAGACACAGACACAGTAGAGTAGAGGTGAACCACTGGTCTTGACACAGTAGAGTAGAGGTGAACCACTGATCTAGACACAGTAGAGTAGAGGTGAACCACTGATCTAGACACAGTAGAGTAGAGGTGAACCACTGGTCTTGACACAGTAGAGTAGAGGTGAACCACTGGTCTTGACACAGTAGAGTAGAGGTGAACCACTGGTCTTGACACAGTAGAGTAGAGGTGAACCACTGATCTAGACACAGTAGAGTAGAGGTGAACCACTGGTCTTGACACAGTAGAGTAGAGGTGAACCACTGATCTAGACACAGACACAGTAGAGTATAGTAGAACCACTGGTCTAGACACAGTAGAGTAGAGGTGAACCACTGATCTAGACACAGACACAGTAGAGTATAGGTAGAACCACTGGTCTAGACACAGTAGAGTAGAGGTGAACCACTGGTCTTGACACAGTAGAGTAGAGGTGAACCACTGGTCTAGACACAGACACAGTAGAGTAGAGGTGAACCACTGATCTAGACACAGACACAGTAGAGTAGAGGTGAACCACTGATCTAGACACAGACACAGTAGAGTAGAGACCACTGGTCAGACACAGTAGAGTAGAGGTGAACCACTGATCTAGACACAGTAGAGTAGAGGTGAACCACTGGTCTAGACACAGTAGAGTAGAGGTGAACCACTGATCTAGACACAGTAGAGTAGAGGTGAACCACTGATCTAGACACAGACACAGTAGAGTAGAGGTGAACCACTGATCTAGACACAGTAGAGTAGAGGTGAACCACTGATCTAGACACAGACACAGTAGAGTAGAGGTGAACCACTGATCTAGACACAGACACAGTAGAGTAGAACCACTGGTCTAGACAGAACCACTGATCTAGACACAGTAGAGTAGAACCACTGATCTAGACACAGACACAGTAGAGTAGAACCACTGGTCTAGACATAGTAGAGTAGAGTAGAACCACTGGTCTAGACACCACAGTAGTATAGTAGAACCACTGGTCTAGACATAGTAGAGTAGAGGTGAACCACTGATCTAGACACAGACACAGTAGAGTAGAACCACTGATCTAGACACAGACACAGTAGAGTAGAGTAGAACCACTGTTCTAGACACAGGCACAGTTGAGTAGAGTAGAACCACTGGTCTAGACACAGTAGAGTAGAGTAGAACCACTGGTCTAGACACAGTAGAGTAGAGGAGAACCACTAGTCTATACACAGACACAGTAGAGTAGAGGAGAACCACTGGTCTAGACACAGACACAGTAGAGTAGAGGAGGACCACTGATCTAGACACAGTAGAGTAAAGGAGAACCACTGGTCTAGACACAGACACAGTAGAGTAGAGGATAACCACTGGTCTAACAGACACAGTAGAGTAGAACCACTGGTCTAGACACAGTAGAGTAGAGTAGAACCACTGGTCTAGAAACAGTAGAGTAGAGGTGAACCACTGGTCTAGACACAGACACAGTAGAGTAGAACCACTGATCTAGACACAGACACAGTAGAGTAGAGTAGAACCACTGTTCTAGACACAGGCACAGTTGAGTAGAGTAGAACCACTGGTCTAGACACAGTAGAGTAGAGTAGAACCACTGGTCTAGACACAGTAGAGTAGAGGAGAACCACTAGTCTATACACAGACACAGTAGAGTAGAGGAGAACCACTGGTCTAGACACAGACACAGTAGAGTAGAGGAGGACCACTGATCTAGACACAGTAGAGTAAAGGAGAACCACTGGTCTAGACACAGACACAGTAGAGTAGAGGAGAACCACTGGTCTAACAGACACAGTAGAGTAGAACCACTGGTCTAGACACAGTAGAGTAGAGTAGAACCACTGGTCTAGAAACAGTAGAGTAGAGGTGAACCACTGGTCTAGACACAGTAGAGTAGAGGTGAACCACTGATCTAGACACAGTAGAGTAGAGGTGAACCACTGATCTAGACACAGTAGAGTAGAGGTGAACCACTGATCTAGACACAGACACAGTAGAGTATAGTAAACTACTGGTCTAGACACAGTAGAGTAGAGGTGAACCACTGGTCTTGATACAGTAGAGTAGAGGTGAACCACTGGTCTTGACACAGTAGAGTAGAGGTGAACCACTGGTCTTGACACAGTAGAGTAGAGGTGAACCACTGATCTAGACACAGTAGAGTAGAGGTGAACCACTGGTCTTGACACAGTAGAGTAGAGGTGAACCACTGATCTAGACACAGACACAGTAGAGTAGAGGTGAACCACTGATCTAGACACAGACACAGTAGAGTATAGTAGAACCACTGGTCTAGACACAGTAGAGTAGAGGTGAACCACTGGTCTTGACACAGTAGAGTAGAGGTGAACCACTGGTCTAGACACAGACACAGTAGAGTATAGTAGAACCACTGGTCTAGACACAGACACAGTAGAGTAGAGGTGAACCACTGGTCTTGACACAGTAGAGTAGAGGTGAACCACTGATCTAGACACAGTAGAGTAGAGGTGAACCACTGATCTAGACACAGACACAGTAGAGTAGAGGTGAACCACTGGTCTTGACACAGTAGAGTAGAGGTGAACCACTGATCTTGACACAGTAGAGTAGAGGTGAACCACTGGTCTTGACACAGTAGAGTAGAGGTGAACCACTGATCTTGACACAGTAGAGTAGAGGTGAACCACTGGTCTTGACACAGTAGAGTAGAGGTGAACCACTGATCTAGACACAGTAGAGTAGAGGTGAACCACTGATCTAGACACAGTAGAGTAGAGGTGAACCACTGATCTAGACACAGTAGAGTAGAGGTGAACCACTGATCTAGACACAGACACAGTAGAGTAGAGGTGAACCACTGGTCTAGACACAGTGGAGTAGAGGTGAACCACTGATCTAGACACAGACACAGTAGAGTAGAGGTGAACCACTGGTCTAGACACAGTAGAGTAGAGGTGAACCACTGATCTAGACACAGTAGAGTAGAGGTGAACCACTGATCTAGACACAGACACAGTAGAGTAGAGGTGAACCACTGATCTAGACACAGACACAGTAGAGTAGAGGTGAACCACTGATCTAGACACAGACACAGTAGAGTAGAGGTGAACCACTGATCTAGACACAGTAGAGTAGAGGTGAACCACTGATCTAGACACAGTAGAGTAGAGGTGAACAACTGGTCTAGACACAGTAGAGTAGAGGTGAACCACTGATCTAGACACAGTAGAGTAGAGGTGAACCACTGATCTAGACACAGTAGAGTAGAGGTGAACCACTGATCTAGACACAGTAGAGTAGAGGTGAACCACTGATCTAGACACAGACACAGTAGAGTAGAGGTGAACCACTGATCTAGACACAGACACAGTAGAGTAGAGGTGAACCACTGATCTAGACACAGTAGAGTAGAGGTGAACCACTGATCTAGACACAGTAGAGTAGAGGTGAACCACTGATCTAGACACAGACACAGTAGAGTAGAGGTGAACCACTGGTCTAGACACAGTAGAGTAGAGGTGAACCACTGATCTAGACACAGACACAGTAGAGTAGAGGTGAACCACTGGTCTAGACACAGATACAGTAGAGTAGAGGTGAACCACTGATCTAGACACAGACACAGTAGAGTAGAGGTGAACCACTGATCTAGACACAGACACAGTAGAGTAGAGGTGAACCACTGATCTAGACACAGACACAGTAGAGTAGAGGTGAACCACTGATCTAGACACAGTAGAGTAGAGGTGAACAACTGGTCTAGACACAGTAGAGTAGAGGTGAACCACTGATCTAGACACAGTAGAGTAGAGGTGAACCACTGATCTAGACACAGTAGAGTAGAGGTGAACCACTGATCTAGACACAGTAGAGTAGAGGTGAACCACTGATCTAGACACAGTAGAGTAGAGGTGAACCACTGATCTAGACACAGTAGAGTAGAGGTGAACCACTGATCTAGACACAGACACAGTAGAGTAGAGGTGAACCACTGATCTAGACACAGACACAGTAGAGTAGAGGTGAACCACTGATCTAGACACAGACACAGTAGAGTAGAGGTGAACCACTGATCTAGACACAGACACAGTAGAGTAGAGGTGAACCACTGATCTAGACACAGACACAGTAGAGTAGAGGTGAACCACTGATCTAGACACAGTAGAGTAGAGGTGAACCACTGATCTAGACACAGACACAGTAGAGTAGAGGTGAACCACTGATCTAGACACAGTAGAGTAGAGGTGAACCACTGATCTAGACACAGACACAGTAGAGTAGAGCCGTTTTTATTTCATCCAGGCTGACATGTCTGGCTGAGTGGTGTCCTGGCCGTGTCTCCCCTGCCAGGCAGTCAGTCTCCAACTAAATATAACCCAGGCAGCCCCAGGGACCAGGGCGTGTGTGTGTGTGTGTGTGCGTGTGTGCGTGTGTGTGTGTGTGTGTGTGTGTGTGTGTGTGTGTGTGTGTGTGTGTGTGTGTGTGTGTGTGTGTGTGTGTGTGTGTGTGTGTGTGTGTGTGTGTGTGTGTGTGTGTGGGAATCAGGGCGTGGGCCTGATGGAAAAACAAAGCATGCTGACGTTGGAGTAATGTCCGAGTGACGTCGTCTCGCCGCCTTGGTTAAAAACCACAACTTGGTTATTTCTGTTTGCTGTTGATGGCATATCGTGTGTGGACCTTGGCAGGAAGGTAGTGTGTGTGTGTGTCTGAATGTGGCGGTGTTTGAGTGTGTGTGTGTGTGTGTGTGTGTGCGTGCGTGCGTGCGCTTGTGCGTGTGTGTGCATGAGCTCAAATATTTAGTCTCTACTGTGTATGTGCTTGTGCTTGAGTGCATGCATGTGTATCTGTCTGACTGAGTGTGTGTATCTGTCTGACTGAGTGTGTGTATCTGTCTGACTGAGTGTGTGTATCTGTCTGACTGAATGTGTGTATCTGTCTGACTGAATGTGTGTATCTGTCTGACTGAGTGTGTGTATCTGTCTGACTGAATGTGTGTATCTGTCTGTCTGAATGTGTGTATCTGTCTGACTGAGTGTGTGTGTATCTGTCTGACTGGGTGTGTGTATCTGTCTGTCTGAATGTGTGTATCTGTCTGACTGAATGTGTGTATCTGTCTGACTGAATGTGTGTATCTGTCTGACTGAATGTGTGTATATGTCTGTCTGAATGTGTGTATCTGTCTGTCTGAATGTGTGTATCTGTCTGTCTGACTGGGTGTGTGTATCTGTCTGTCTGAATGTGTGTATCTGTCTGACTGAATGTGTGTATCTGTCTGTCTGAATGTGTGTATCTGTCTGTCTGACTGAGTGTGTGTATCTGTCTGACTGAATGTGTGTATCTGTCTGACTGAATGTGTGTATCTGTCTGTCTGACTGAGTGTGTGTGTGTATCTGTCTGACTGGGTGTGTGTATCTGTCTGACTGAGTGTGTGTATCTGTCTGTCTGAGTGTGTGTATCTGTCTGTCTGAATGTGTGTATCTGTCTGACTGAATGTGTGTATCTGTCTGACTGAGTGTGTGTATCTGTCTGTCTGAATGTGTGTATCTGTCTGACTGAGTGTGTGTATCTGTCTGTCTGAGTGTGTGTATCTGTCTGTCTGAATGTGTGTATCTGTCTGTCTGAATGTGTGTATCTGTCTGTCTGAGTGTGTGTGTGTGTATCTGTCTGACTGGGTGTGTGTATCTGTCTGTCTGAATGTGTGTATCTGTCTGTCTGAGTGTGTGTGTGTATCTGTCTGACTGGGTGTGTGTATCTGTCTGACAGAATGTGTGTATCTGTCTGTCTGAATGTGTGTATCTGTCTGTCTGAATGTGTGTATCTGTCTGTCTGACTGGGTGTGTGTATCTGTCTGACTGAATGTGTGTATCTGTCTGTCTGAGTGTGTGTATCTGTCTGTCTGAGTGTGTGTATCTGTCTGACTGAATGTGTGTATCTGTCTGACTGGGTGTGTGTATCTGTCTGTCTGAATGTGTGTATCTGTCTGTCTGAGTGTGTGTGTGTATCTGTCTGACTGAATGTGTGTATCTGTCTGACTGAATGTGTGTATCTGTCTGACTGAGTGTGTGTATCTGTCTGACTGTCTGAGTGAGTGTGTGTATCTGTCTGACTGGGTGTGTGTATCTGTCTGTCTGAATGTGTGTATCTGTCTGACTGAATGTGTGTATCTGTCTGTCTGTCTGAGTGAGTGTGTGTATCTGTCTGACTGGGTGTGTGTATCTGTCTGTCTGAATGTGTGTATCTGTCTGTCTGAGTGTGTGTGTGTATCTGTCTGACTGGGTGTGTGTATCTGTCTGTCTGAGTGTGTGTATCTGTCTGTCTGAATGTGTGTATCTGTCTGTCTGAATGTGTGTATCTGTCTGTCTGAGTGTTTGTATCTGTCTGACTGACTGTATATCTTTCTGACTGAGTGTGTGAGTTCCCAGCAGGCCAGCAGCAGTGATGATGACAGGTTAGAGCCCTATAGAGAGTTATGGTGATGTTTCTGTCACCAGGGCTGCTGTTTGGGGATGTTCTGTCTGTTTGTCTGTCTGAGAGATTCACTATTACCCTATGATGTGTGTGTGTGTGTGTGTGTGTGTGTGTGTGTGTGTGTGTGTGTGTGTGTGTGTGTGTGTGTGTGTGTGTGTGTGTGTGTGTGTGTGTGTGTGTGTGTGTGTGTGTGTTGTGTGTGTGTGTGTGTGTGTGTGTGTGTGTGTGTGTGTGTGTGTGTGTGTGTGTGTGTGTTTCTGTGTGTGTGTGTGTGTGTGTGTGTGTGTGTGTGTGTGTGTGTGTGTGTGTGTGTGTGTGTGTGTGTGTGTGTGTGTGTGTGTGTGTGTGTGTGTATCTGTGCTTGTGTTTAAGCCAGACCCTGTGTCTGCATACTGGGTGAGGTTAAACTCACTGAAACATAACTGAGGTCTGATATCCTGTCTATACATTACTGTTCCTGACTCAGCTGTTCACTTACACACGCACACACACACACACACACACACACACACACACACACACACACACACACACACACACACACACACACACACACACACACACACACACACACACACACACACACACACACACACACACACACACACACACACACACACTTACTTACTTACTGCATACTGAAACATGAGCTCTGCAGTGTCTCTGTCAGCAAGTCTGTGGGTCAGCCAGCCAGAGAGGTCCAGTACTAACATCACCCTTTGACATGTGTATATGTGTGTACAGTATATGTATGTATGTATGTATGTGTGTGAGAGAGAGAGAGAGAGAGAGAGAGAGAGAGAGAGAGAGAGAGAGAGAGAGAGAGAGAGAGAGAGAGAGAGAGAGAGAGAGAGAGAGAGAGAGAGAGAGAGAGAGGGGCAGTCTGGGATACCACACACCTGAGTTGTCGGAAAACTGTGGCACCTCCCAGGAGACGGCCGCCTGCGTGTCTGTGGCCTGGAAAGTGGGCGGTGACCTGCACCTGTCAATCACAGGGGGCTCCGTATCTAGAAAGGAACACCATCGCTGTTGTTAGGGAGACGACAAAGCTTGACCATGACAACCAACAATCTCCAGCTGAATGTTAACTAATTGGACTGATTTAGTGTTTAGCACTATTGCTATAGTAGGATTTATATCAGTATATTAGTATACAGGTAGTATTATTCCTACAATCGGATAACAATATAGTGTAACCCTATGGTAAAGTAGGGTATGTTATGTTCTTCATTTTAGTGGTATGTGTTAAGCATGTGTGTCTAATGAAAAGCCACTGCGTTCCTTCATTATAGCATATGGAAATATTCGGGGCTACAACAGTGCTTTCCCCCTTGGTTTCTGAGAGTATTAAGTGCGTGACACTGGACACCCTTCTTTTCCACACTTTGCACACTTGAGTTTGCCACCTGTGACTACTGTGTAGACTCGAAATGTAGCTTTTATCCAAAGGGACTACTGCATGTGGCAGTCCACGCAGGATCCAAACCCCCGACTCTGGAGTTCCAAGCACCGCGCTCCCCCACGAACTGAGTCATTGGAAATAGGAACTACCAGAAGTATTTCCTGATAACGGAACCTGACCAGGAGAAACTCTGACCGCTACTTAAAAGATACAGTATGACTAGAGCCTGTAGGCTATAACTGGGCCTGGAGTTACGGTCAGGTCATGAGGTCAGGAAAACTTAGGGTCCTGATCGCAATCACACGTTTCACATTGGTATTGCTGTGATGTGCTTGTGATGTTGGTTGTGATATGGTTACAATAAGGTGGTGTTATGGTTACGATGTGTTGGTGAAATGTGATTTGTGGATGTAATACATGGTTGTGATATGTGGTTGTGATATGTGGTTGTGATTTGTGGTTGTGATTTGTGGTTGTGATACGTGGTTGTGATATGTGGTTATAATCTGACGGTTGTGATGTGGTTGTGATTTGTGGATGTAATACATGGTTGTGATATGTGGTTGTGATATGATGGTTGGTTGTGATATGTGGTTGTGATATGTGGTTGTGATCTGATGGTTGGTTGTGATGTGGTTGTGATATGTGGTTGTGATATATGGTTGTGATATGTGGTTGTGATATGTGGTTGTGATATGTGGTTGTGATATGTGGTTGTGATCTGATGGTTGGTTGTGATGTGGTTGTGATATGTGGTTGTGATCTGATGGTTGGTTGTGATGTGGTTGTGATATGTGGTTGTGATATATGGTTGTGATATATGGTTGTGATATGTGGTTGTGATATGTGGTTGTGATATGTGGTTGTGATATGTGGTTGTGATCTGATGGTTGGTTGTGATGTGGTTGTGATATGTGGTTGTGATCTGATGGTTGGTTGTGATGTGGTTGTGATCTGTGGTTGTGATATATGGTTGTGATATATGGTTGTGATATATGGTTGTGATATGTGGTTGTGATATGTGGTTGTGATATGTGGTTGTGATTTGTGGTTGTGATTTGTGGTTGTGATATGTGGTTGTGATATGTGGTTGTGATATGTGGTTGTGATATGTGGTTGTGATATATGGTTGTGATATGTGGTTGTGATCTGATGGTTGTGATATATGGTTGTGATCTGATGGTTGTGATATGTGGTTGTGATATATGGTTGTGATATGTGGTTGTGATCTGATGGTTGTGATATGTGGTTGTGATATATGGTTGTGATATATGGTTGTGATCTGATGGTTGTGATATGTGGTTGTGATATATGGTTGTGATCTGATGGTTGTGATATGTGGTTGTGATATATGGTTGTGATCTGATGGTTGTGATACATGGTTGTGTTATGTGGTTGTGATATGTGGTTGTGATCTGATGGTTGGTTGTGATGTGGTTGTGATACATGGTTGTGTTATGTGGTTGTGATATGTGGTTGTGATCTGATGGTTGGTTGTGATGTGGTTGTGATCTGATGGTTGGTTGTGATGTGGTTGTGATACGTGGTTGTGTTATGTGGTTGTGATATGTGGTTGTGATCTGATGGTTGGTTGTGATGTGGTTGTGATACGTGGTTGTGTTATGTGGTTGTGATATGTGGTTGTGATCTGATGGTTGGTTGTGATGTGGTTGTGATATGTGGTTGTGATCTGATGGTTGGTTGTGATGTGGTTGTGATCTGATGGTTGGTTGTGATGTGGTTGTGATATGTGGTGGTTGCGACCTGACCTCACCTATGACAGTGACAGTGAAGGTGCAGTTAGCCTGGTTCCCAGCACGGTCTGTCGCTGTATAGATGATCTTCTCCTCTCCTATAGGGAACAGCTGGGGAGGGGTGTACACAGGCTTTACCTGGACCAGGACCTAGAGGGCAAATGTCACAGATGACTGTGGAGTATTATTCATCATCTCTCATTGATTCCTTCACAGGATTAGTCATGTAAAGGATTCTTCCTTCCTTGAGAGTTTTTCCCTTGTTCCTTGACACTACTGCTTGGTCTTGGTTGCTTGGGGCTTTAGGTTTGAGTTGATGTTCTGCACCTTGTCACTAACACTCTAGAGGGGAAAAGAGACAACTCTCCTCCACTCACCTCCTCCCCAGAGTTGTCAGTAGCAGTTGGCACCTTCCAACTGATGTTGGCAGTGCCACACCTCTCGTCCGTCTCTGCCACCACGTCTATGGGGCACTGGATCCATGGGCGCTCCGAATCTGGATGGAGAGAGTGAGAAAATAAACAACAGATAAAAAACAGTCCTAAGAATCAGAGTGGATGGATAAAGATCCCCCAAAAACCTAACAAGCAGGATGTCAGGGTCAATCTGGTTTCAATTCCAGTCAGTTAAATTGGACACGATGGGACTTACTCATAGGAGTGCCATTCCTCAACTGACAGGAATTTAGACGGAATTAACTCCAACTCTGCTAAGAACAATAAACGGTAAAGAAGGATATGAACTGACGCAACAAACCCAGGAGGAGAATTGGGCTTCGTCCCAAATGGCATCCTATTCTCATTCATTTAGACC
This sequence comes from Oncorhynchus keta, assembly GCF_023373465.1. NCBI lineage: Eukaryota > Metazoa > Chordata > Actinopteri > Salmoniformes > Salmonidae > Oncorhynchus > Oncorhynchus keta. The sequence continues at coordinate 66,563,569 of NC_068455.1, read as the reverse complement.
AGGGCCCATCGGGCTCTGTACAAAAGTAGTCCACTACATAGGGAGTAGGATGCCCTTTGGGACGCATCCTTCTGTCACATGTCGTCATGACACTGAGGGAGGGACTGTGATGTCACACCTAACCTCTGACCCCTCTCACACAACATGTTCTTAATTACAGAGTTAAAACACTCTGCCACGTTGACATCATCACCTCTTATGTGTCTGTCTCTATTATTGACATCACCTCATTGTCGATTACAGCTGTCGCTGTCTTTCTATACATCAATAACCTTAACCCTTTAGGATAGTGGTTCTGAACTAGTGGGTCGCAAATTTGGATTTATTTATTTTTAAAAAATTTGTAGGGGATGAAAAAAATAGTCCAGTCTAAATTTAAACAACTAATACCAGGTAGAAAGTGTGTCGAAATTATAATGAACTTAGATTTATTTCAATTATTTATTCTTTAAAAAATATATTTTCAATATTTGTGGTCTCACACAAAAGAGCTTGCCAACATTCTTCACCAAGTATATGAGAAATGTGGAATTACTGACAATGAAATTATGTCAATTTTGTTCCATTGTTTAATATAATTGATACATTTACGGTCAATATAGCATTTAAAATAGTTTTCCAGGTTGCTTTTCGGCATAAAGAATCACAATGCAAATATTGGGTCGTGACTGAGACAACCTGGTCTATTTGGGTCCATAGCCAAAACCAGTTGAGAACCAGTGCTCTAGGCTATATGAGACTCCCTCTAAACCTTGCTAAGCCAGGTAGGTCAATGTCAACAGAGAACACTGCTTTACTGGTTTTTGTGTGAAAGTTCACAGCTGGAAAGGACCCATTTAGTGAGGTATCCCTCTTAAACACACAGCGTTCTGATGAGATCTGACAAGGTTTTCCCTTTATTGGGCTGGAAATATTTCCCTGTTGGTGTAATAGACTGGAACCAGGTCAGCTCTTTCTTTCTCATCCCTCACTCTTTCTCTCTCTCTCTCTCTCTCTCTCTCTCTCTCTCTCTCTCTCTCTCTCTCTCTCTCTCTCCCTCCCTCTATCTTTCTCTCCATCTCCCTGTCTCTCTCTCTCAATATCTCTCTCTCTCTCTCTCTCTCTCTCTCTCCCTCCCTCCCTCCCTCCCTCCCTCCCTCCCTCTCCATCTCTCTCTCTCTCTCTCTCCCTCTCTCTCCGTCTCTCCCTCCCTCTCTCCCTCCCTCTACGTCCCTCTCTCTCTCTCCCTCCCTCACTCCATCTCTCTCTCTCTCTCTCTCTCTCTCCCTCCCTCCCTCTCCATCTCTCTCTCTCCCTCTCTCTCCGTCTCTCCCTCCCTCCCTCTCCGTCCCCCTCTCTCTCTCCCTCCCTCACTCCATCTCTCTCTCTCTGTTTTTCTGTCCATGTAAAAAAGAGAGGCATGATGAGTGCAGCTCTGTCAGTGAGACAGGAACCAGAGCAGATCCACCCTGGCCTCTATAACTCCACCCTGGCCTCTGTAACGCCACCCTGGCCTCTGCAACTCCACCCTGGGCTCTATAACTCCACTCTGGCCTCTATAACTCCACCCTGGCCTCTATAACTCCACCCTGGCCTCTGTAACGCCACCCTGGCCTCTATAACTCCACCCTGGCCTCTGTAACGCCACCCTGGCCTCTGCAACTCCACCCTGGGCTCTATAACTCCACTCTGGCCTCTATAACTCCACCCTGGCCTCTATAACTCCACCCTGGCCTCTATAACTCCACCCTGGCCTCTGTAACGCCACCCTGGCCTCTGCAACTCCACCCTGGGCTCTATAACTCCACTCTGGCGTCTGTAACTCCACCCTGGCCTCTGCAACTCCACCCTGGCCTCTACAACTCCACCCTGGCCTCTACAACTCCACCCTGGCCTCTACAACTCCACCCTGGCCTCTACAACTCTATCCTGGCCTCTACAACTCTACCCTGGCCTCTACAACTCCACCCTGTCCTATATAACTCCACCCTGGCCTCTGTAACGCCACCCTGGCCTCTGCAACTCCACCCTGGGCTCTATAACTCCA